>NC_069499.1:193430454-193435454 GCF_027579735.1 Bombina bombina
GTTTTAAAACAAAACCGTTACTGTCTCTTCAAATTTTAAACAGAAAACACTTTATTACTGAATATGTGAAAAAGTATGAAGGAATTGTTCAAAAATTACCAAAACCACACCACAGTGTCTTAAAGTATTAATAGTATTGCACACCAAATTTCAGAGCTTTAACCCTTAAAATAACGGAACCGGAGCCGTTTACAAATGTAACCCCTATACAGTCCCAGCTATAGTCTTTGCTGAGACCCAACCAAGCCCAGAGGGGAATACGATACCAATTGACGCCTTCTAGAAGCTTTTCCAGCAAATTTCAGATCCTCACACATGCATCTGCATGCCCTGCTCTCAAAAAACAACTGTGCAGTAATGGCGCGAAAATGAGGCTCAGTCTACCAACTAGGAAGGCCCCCTGACTGGAAAAGCTGTCTAAGATAGTGCCTGCCGTTTAATAAACGTTCCCCAAGTTTATAAATGCAAATTGTCAGCATAAATATGAATAAAATGCCCAAATAAAGCAATCGATTTAGCCCATAAAAATGTCTACCAGTTTTTTAGCCCATATTAAGCCCTTTATTCTGTTTGTTTGACTAAGAAAATGGCTTACCGGTCCCCATGAGGGGAAATGACAGCCTTCCAGCATTACATCGTCTTGTTAGAAATATGGCTAGTCATACCTTACGCAGAAAAGTCTGCTAACTGCTTCCCCCAACTGAAGTTACTTCATCTCAACAGTCCTATGTGGAAACAGCAATCGATTTTAGTTACTGTCTGATAAAATCATCTTCCTCTCACAAACAGAAATCTTCTTCTTTTTCTGTTTCAGAGTAAATAGTACATACCAGCACTATTTTAAAATAACAAACACTTGATAGAAGAATAAAAACTACATTTAAACACCAAAAAACTCTTAACCATCTCCGTGGAGATGTTGCCTGTGCAACGGCAAAGAGAATGACTGGGGTGGGCGGAGCCTAGGAGGGACTATATGGCCAGCTTTGCTGGGACTCTTTGCCATTTCCTGTTGGGGAAGAGATATCCCAGAAGTAAGGATGACGCCGTGGACCGGACACACCAATGTTGGAGATATATATATATATATATATATATATATATATATATATATATAATATATATATATATATATATATATATATATATATATATATATATATATATATATATATATATATATATATATATATATATATATATATATATATATATATATATATATATATATATATATATATATATATATATATATATATATATATATATATATATATATATATATATATATATATATATATAGTCCATGTAGAAAATAAGGTAACAGCACCACAGCACACAATCTTCTTTTAAAGGTGAAAAATCTTTATTTGAGGTTTAGCAACCAGTAAAAAAGCGACGTTTCGGACCTACATAGTCCTTAATCATGCATAAGTTAAAATCAAACAAACAGACTTTAAAAAGGGTATCTGGACCAATCATGCTTCAAATCTCAGTGTTAATTGGTTTAACCCATACCTATCCAGGTTTATAA
This sequence comes from Bombina bombina, assembly GCF_027579735.1. NCBI lineage: Eukaryota > Metazoa > Chordata > Amphibia > Anura > Bombinatoridae > Bombina > Bombina bombina. The sequence goes on from NC_069499.1 coordinate 193,431,989, forward strand.
ATTTCAACAACACAGTGACCTCTAGTGGTACCAGAATATATTCCATCATTTAAAACCATTATAAAAACAAATACAAATCATAATCTCTATTCAGACCATATGGATGTAATGTGTTCAGACGTTTAATCCACCATACTTCTTTCTGTTTTAGTTTTAGTTCCCTATTACCCCCTCTTCTATGATGGGGGATATGGTCAATCACTTGAAAGCGAAGCTGGCTTACTGTATGGCCCATATTTGTAAAATGTGCTGATACTGGAAGTGACATATCTTTTGATTTAATGGATGCTTTATGTTGACTAAACCTATCCCTGGCGGCTTGGGTGGTCTCGCCAATGTAACAAAGGCCACATGGGCATTTAAGTAGGTAGATTGCATAGTTAGTTTGGCATGTATATAACCCATTGATTGTATATTGCTTTCTTTTGTCATTTTGTGCTAAGAATTTCCCTTTAATAACTGAATTACATTGGGCACAGTGTAAGCAGGGGTAACAGCCTTTATTAGGGGTAGTTAAGTAATTTACATCAGACATTTTAGTTGTACCTATGTCAGCTTTTACTATGTGATCCCTAAGATTTTTTACCCTTCTATATGATGGCATAGGAGGGAGTTTAAATGATTCTATCTCTGGATTATATTTTGACAAAAGGTACCAGTGTTTTCTTACTATTCTAAAGATGTCATTACTCTTGTCACTGTATTCCATTGAAAGCACTAATCTATCTGTTCCTTTCTCTGTTGGTTTTTTATCATGTATTCTATCCAAATCCTGAATGTTTTTAGCGATATTTTCTTTTGGATATCCTCTTTGGATAAATTTATTGCCCATAGACACTAGTCTTTCTGGCAATACTTTTTGATCTCTAACTATTCTTTTAGTACGCAAAAGTTGACTCCTGGGTATGGATTTAAAAACAGTATCAGGATGGAAACTTTCATATCGCAGCAGAGTATTTCTATCTGTGGGTTTTACATATAGATCTGTACTTAATGTATTTCCATGTCGATATACAGTTGTATCCAGAAAGTTAATCTTTTGGATAGAGTAAGTAAGGGTAAATCTTAGGCCTGTCATGGAGGCATTGATATCCTCAACAAACTGTATCAGGGACTCCAATGAGCCCCCCCATATGCCAAAAATATCATCTATATACCTTAGCCACAGCTTACAATGGCTGATGAATGGCTGATTAGTGTAGACAAATTTGTTCTCAAAGCCACTCATGAACAAATTGGCATATGAGGGGGCTACATTGGAGCCCATGGCTGTTCCCCGCTTTTGCATGTAGTAAGTGTCTTGAAAGAGAAAATAATTGCAATATAGGACAAGTCTTAGCATGTCATCAAAAAAATCAATCTGAGATAGATTATATAAGCCACTGTCACTCAAAAAGCTTTTCACAGTCAATAGGCCTGCCTCATGGGGAATAGAGGTATATAAATTTACCACATCCAGTGAAAAAATTAACCAAGTATCCTCTATTTCAATCCCCATAAGTTTTAAAAGAAAATCATTTGTATCCTTAATAAAGGATTTTTGCTGTTTGACAAATGGAAAGAGGACTTTGTCCAGAAAGATAGAGATATTAGAAAAAATAGAATCGGTACAGGCCACAATAGGGCGTCCTGGTGGATGTAATAAGCTTTTATGGACTTTGGGTAATGTATAAAAAATTGGTGTTATAGGGTATTTGTTATACAAAAAATCATAGACCTGTTTAGAAATAATGTTATGTGTCAAAGCTCTATCTAATATGCCCTTAAGCTCTCTTTGTATTTCTTTAAGAGGATCATGATCCAGTATTTCATAAACCCCTCCATCTGACAGCTGTTGTAATATCTCCTGCACATAATAGTCAGTGTCTAACACTATTATTGCTCCGCCCTTGTCAGCATTTTTTATGGTGATATTTTTGTTATTTTTCAAAGTAGATATAGCCTCCCATTCCCCTTTTGTGAGGTTATGTTGTTTTGTGTAAGGATTTAATCTAGTTTTTTTCATTAGATTAGCAACATCTTGTTGAACAAATTTAACAAATGTTTCTACACCCGAGTTGCTTGTTGGAGGTACATATGAAGATTTTTTGTGCAGATTTAACTTTTTCAAATTCAAACATTCACTCTGCATATCATCTTCATTTATTGCATTAGTTTCACTTACATTGGCTACATTTTTACCACCATATATTGTTTTCAACCTTAGCAGTCTGAAAAATTTGTATAGATCTTTATCAATTTCAAACTCATCACAATCTTTCACTGGACAGTATGACAAGCCCTTCATTAATAAGCTATGCTCATTATCTGTAAGCTTATATTTAGAGATATTAATAACCAGATTAGTTTCAACATTTGCCTGTGGACTAGCATTGGGTATCACTGGTATAAACTCAGACAGTGTACTATCTACTATGTCACATTCTATACAAATTTTTCAGACTGCTAAGGTTGAAAACAATATATGGTGGTAAAAATGTAGCCAATGTAAGTGAAACTAATGCAATAAATGAAGATGATATGCAGAGTGAATGTTTGAATTTGAAAAAGTTAAATCTGCACAAAAAATCTTCATATGTACCTCCAACAAGCAACTCAGGTGTAGAAACATTTGTTAAATTTGTTCAACAAGATGTTGCTAATCTAATGAAAAAAACTAGATTAAATCCTTACACAAAACAACATAACCTCACAAAAGGGGAATGGGAGGCTATATCTACTTTGAAAAATAACAAAAATATCACCATAAAAAATGCTGACAAGGGCGGAGCAATAATAGTGTTAGACACTGACTATTATGTGCAGGAGATATTACAACAGCTGTCAGATGGAGGGGTTTATGAAATACTGGATCATGATCCTCTTAAAGAAATACAAAGAGAGCTTAAGGGCATATTAGATAGAGCTTTGACACATAACATTATTTCTAAACAGGTCTATGATTTTTTGTATAACAAATACCCTATAACACCAATTTTTTATACATTACCCAAAGTCCATAAAAGCTTATTACATCCACCAGGACGCCCTATTGTGGCCTGTACCGATTCTATTTTTTCTAATATCTCTATCTTTCTGGACAAAGTCCTCTTTCCATTTGTCAAACAGCAAAAATCCTTTATTAAGGATACAAATGATTTTCTTTTAAAACTTATGGGGATTGAAATAGAGGATACTTGGTTAATTTTTTCACTGGATGTGGTAAATTTATATACCTCTATTCCCCATGAGGCAGGCCTATTGACTGTGAAAAGCTTTTTGAGTGACAGTGGCTTATATAATCTATCTCAGATTGATTTTTTTGATGACATGCTAAGACTTGTCCTATATTGCAATTATTTTCTCTTTCAAGACACTTACTACATGCAAAAGCGGGGAACAGCCATGGGCTCCAATGTAGCCCCCTCATATGCCAATTTGTTCATGAGTGGCTTTGAGAACAAATTTGTCTACACTAATCAGCCAT
>NC_069499.1:193442954-193667953 GCF_027579735.1 Bombina bombina
TGAAGACAAGGTAGGGAGATCTTCAGGGGCTTAGTGTTAGGTTTATTTAAGGGGGGTTTGGGTTAGATTAGGGGTATGTGGGTGGTGGGTTGTAATGTTGGGGGGGGGGTATTGTATGTTTTTTTTTTACAGGCAAAAGAGCTGAATTCTTTGGGGCATGCCCCGCAAAGGGCCCTTTTCAGGGCTGGTAAGGTAAAAGAGCTTTTCTATTTTAATTTTAGAATAGGGTAGGGCATTTTTTTATTTTGGGGGGCTTTGCTATTTTATTAGGGGGCTTAGAGTAGGTGTAATTAGTTTAAAATTGTTGTAATATTTTTCTAATGTTTGTAAATATTTTTTTATTTTTTGTAACAGTTCTTTTTTATTTTTTGTACTTTAGTTAGTTTATTTCATTGTATTTGTAGGTATTGTATTTAATTAATTTATTGATAGTGTAGTGTTAGGTTTAATTGTAGGTAATTGTAGGTATTTTATTTAATTAATTTATTGATAGTGTAGTGTTAGGTTTAATTGTAACTTAGGTTAGGATTTATTTTACAGGTAATTTTGTAATTATTTTAACTAGGTAACTATTAAATAGTTATTAACTATTTAATAGCTATTGTACCTGGTTAAAATAATTACAAAGTTGCCTGTAAAATAAATATTAATCCTAAAATAGCTACAATATAATTATAATTTATATTGTAGCTATATTAGGGTTTATTTTACAGGTAAGTATTTAGCTTTAAATACTTAAATATAAAGGAATAATTTATTTAATAAGAGTTAATTTATTTCGTTAGATTTAAATTATATTTAACTTAGGGGGGTGTTAGGGTTCGGGTTAGAGTTAGCTTTAGGGGTTAATACATTTATTATAGTAGCGGTGAGGTCCGGTCGGCAGATTAGGGGTTAATTATTGTAGGTAGGTGGAGGCGACGTGGGGGGCGGCATATTAGGGGTTAATAAATATAATATAGGGGTCGGCGGTGTTAGGTGCAGCAGATTAGGGGTACATAGCTATAATGTAGGTTGCGGCGGTGTACGGAGCGGCAGATTAGGGGTTAATAAGTGTAAGGTTAGGGGTGTTTAGACTCGGGGTTCATGTTACGGTGTTAGGTGCAGACTTAGGAAGTGTTTCCCCATAGGAAACAATGGGGCTGCGTTAGGAGCTGAACGCTGCTTTTTTGCAGGTGTTAGGTTTTTTTTCAGCTCAAACGGCCCCATTGTTTCCTATGGGGGAATCGTGCACGAGCACGTTTTTGAAGCTGGCCGCGTCCGTAAGCACCGCTGGTATCGAAAGTTGCAGTGGCGGTAAATATGCTATACGCTCCCTTTTTGGAGCCTAATGCAGCCATTCTGTGAACTCTAAATACCAGCGGTATTTAAAAGGTGCGGGGAAAAAAAAAGCATGCGTAGCTAACGCACCCCTTTGGCCGCAGAACTCTAAATCTAGCCGAAAGTTATTGGTTTAAGTATTTTGAACATGCAGTGCTGAAAATAGTGGGCAGGATAACGTGACATCATCGGCAAATAAAAGATATAACTTTTAGAACGTTATGAAACTTCGTTTTGGAGAAAATATAGGTCAGTAGGTTTTAATTAATGTTTATTAACTTTAATATGTTGTTTAGCTTAAAAATTATAACAGAAAGTAATCGTTTAAGCAATAAAGTAAATATAAAATTATGACAAAATCATAGTATTAACCTTTTAAAGCCGTTATGACGTTCTATTCCGTCATAATTAGACTGGGCTTTAAAGCCATTATGACGGAATAAAACGTCATAGCTAACGGCTGTCCTGAAGCCTTCTGTGCTTCAAGGATTTAATCGCAGTCTGGAGGGCGTTCCTAGGATTGTAGGGACGCCCCCCAGATGCGATCCAATAATTGAAATCTCGCGATCGTATGCACGATCGCGTAGTTTCAATTTGTCTACATCGGAACAGTTATTCCGATGTAGGCACTTTAACCCTGTCACGAAAGGGTTAAAAGGATTGATTTAAGTTCCTTCAGAATAAGTGTGCAGAATCAGATAGGTTAAAACTCTGGTAAAATGTTACAAATAACAGATTTAAACACTACACAGCCACAGCCTGTATAATATTTCTAGCAAAGGGTTACCTTATTTTTAGAAGTCCAGCTCTAAAACAGATTTGTCAGAAGTCACTCTAGAGGGGAAGATCATTATCTTTATTACGGTGCTCTGCTCTTCAGTCTCCCTCCGGTTTCCCTGCATACCAGGTGCAGGCACTTATTAACCTTTAACCCTCCGTCCCACTTCCCATACCGAATAGCAGAGAAGCTAAAAATGTTTTACTGCTGCTCTCTCTGCATTGCAATTTGCAATAGAAAACGTCTGTAGGCTGATAGATTAAAAAAAATCACCCTCTTCTCTGTGACTGACTGTACCGGCCTCACTGGCTTCAATAAACAGCGTGAAGGAACACTGAAGCCTTGAAGTGTGTCATGCCGGCCCCAGCTGATGCGGCTCACCGGGAAAAATCCCGGCTTCCCGGCTGGCCAATCTGGCCCTGTATATCTAATGCCTTGGAAATTCTTTTACCATTCTCCTGACTGATACCTTTTAACAATGAGATCCCTCTGATGCTTTGGAAGCTCTCTGCGGACCATGGCTTTTGCTGTAGGATGCGACTAAGAAAATGTCAGGAAAGACCTATTAGAACAGCTGAACTTTATTTGGGGTTAATCAGAGGCATTTTACATGATGGCAGGTTTGTAATGACTCCTATTTAACATGATTTTGAATGTGATTGCTCAATTCTAAACACAGCTACATCCTCAGTTATAAGCAACCATATTATTTTAGTTTTTTATTTTTACTTCCCACCCCCTAGAATTTTCAGTATGTTCAAGTTGTACAGTTTATAGGTCACATTAAAAGGTGGAAAAAGTTCTGAAATGATTTATCTTTGTCTAATTTTTTTACATCACAGAAACCCCGATTTTAACAGGGGTTTGTAGACTTTATATCCCCTGTACACACACATACACACACACACATATATACACACAAAAACACACATACACTGGGTGCACCTCCCATACCTGCACTTGGGAATAACCTAGTGGAATTAACGTTAAAACCGATAAACTGAAGATTTCATAAAGGGTATATGCGTACCCACATTAAAAACCATTTAAAACATATATTAAGAATGCTGAAGTTTTTGGAGAGGTTCAGCACCCTGGATAATGCTTGCTGATTGGTGGCTACGTTTAGCCACCAAAATTAGCAAGCGCTACCCAGTTGCTGAACCAAAGATAGGCCGGCTCTTAAGCTTTCATTCCTGATTTTCCAAATAAAGATAAAGATTTTTTGAGCTATCGAGCAGCTTTCAAAGGAACAAGATCTAACAGCCACTTCCCTTTTATCTTCCTGTCCAACTGCTTGAAGGTCAGGGTGCCTATAAATCAGTCCAGACTGGAATACATAGAATAGCTGCAGACCAGATATTGTCTAACATGCTAACAATACAGAGAACTGTTTGCAGAAAAATGCAAGTAAATTTTTTTTTTTGTTCATTAAACTTAGTTGGATGATACATTCTGTGTTGTGTGATTATTGTATTAGGTTTATAATGCTGTTTAGCATTTAAAGTCTTAATTTCAAAACTTTAAAAATAATGTATATATATTTTTATTTTATTTTTTATTTTTAAATAGTGTGTTCCTTTTGTTGTAGAGCTCACCCGAGGATGTTGCAACATATAATTGATGGCTTCTTCAAAGTATTCTAAATGAAACTGCTTCATATCCTTTGGGAGATCTTCATAACCATAATAAGCCAATGCTAGAGTGGCAAATCCTTTACTGGCCAGGAGACTAGCTTTGTATTCTATGAGACCTCCACCAGTTCCTTGAATTTCAATAAGCCCTGGAAAGGGCCCAGTTCCTGGAGAAACAAGTCATAAAATTAAACTCAAGGTTGTAAATTCACCAAACTACATTTATTACAAGAAATATCCATATTCTTAGCAAAAAAACAGTCTGTTAAAGGGACATAAAAATCTTGAAAGAGGGTGTGTAGTAAAGCCTAAGTTACTTACCCCAATAAAGGCATCTTCTAGTATTCTTTTAAAAGTGCCATCAGCACCATTTTCTTATTTATTTTCACTTCCCACCAAATGAGCTCTCCTGTGAATAACCATTAGGCATGAACAAAAATGTTATCTGAATTCATTAGACACGAAAGAAGATTATGGCCACAAGCAGCGGCAGTTGGCTATTTTTGTATGCTGCACTTTTACACTAACAAATCCGGCACTGAAAACTTATTTAGCATATGTTCTGATAACAAATGCAGAATACATATTTTTGCTCATGCCTAAGGCCATATTAGCTTTCAACTGGCTAGGAGCATGCTTGCAGACATTCTAAAGCTGACACAACAGACATTTAGGGTAGTGTGCGTTTGGTGGGTAGTGGATGCCTACAGTGAAGTATGTTACACGTCACAACAAACCTCCATTAAAGCCATACTAAGGGGTCGATTTATCAAAGGCTTCGCCAGCATTCGCCCCCCCCCCCCTACGACTGCAGGTTCTCAAAAGAGAACCTGCAGTCCATATTTATGAAGCAGCGGTCAAACCAATGCTTCTCTAACCTCCTGTCTGCGTGTGATTGGCTGTGCCCGGGCAGAGTCGGTGTTGTACAAGAGCGCAAAATTGCGTTCTTGTGTAATGCTGAATACCGGCAATGGAATTCAGCCAGCCAGAGGCAAGCTGCGGCGGATAGGGGCGCATATGTACGCGTACATACGTGCCCCTGTCCACCACAGCTAGCCTATGGTGGGCTGAATTCCGCTGCCGGAATTCAGCACTGCACAAGAATGCAATTTTGCGCTCTTGTGCAACGCCGCCCCCTGTCTGCGCACAGCCAATAACGTGTGCGGCTGGAGCTGTCAATCTCCCCAGTCGGATGAGACTGGAGAGATTGAAATTCGCCACCTAAGAGGTGGCAAAAAGGTTAGAGAAGCAGCGGTCTGATGACTGCTGCTTCATAAATATGGTATGCAGGTTTTCTTGTGAGAACCTACAGTCGTAGGGGGGCGAAGGCTGGCAAAACCTTTGATAAAATCGACCCCTAAAAACTATATCAGGATTTTTATATCCTTTAAAGGGACAGTCTACACCAGAATTTTTATTGTTTTAAAAGATAGATAATCCCTTTATTACCCATTTCCCAGTTTTGCATAACCAACACAGTTATAATAATATACTTTTAACCTCTGTGATTATCTTGTATCTAAGCCTCTGCAAACTGCCCCTTTTTTCAGTTCTTTTGACAGACTTGCAGTCTAGCCAATCAGTGCCTGCTCCCAGATTACTTCACATGCACAGTGTTATCTATATGAAATATGTGAACTAACACCCTCTAGTGGTGAAAAACTGTTAAAATGCAATCTGAAAGAGGTGGGCTTCAAGGTCTAAGAAATTAGCATATGAACCTCCTAGGTTAAGCTTTCAACTAAGAATACCAAGAGAACAAAGCAAAATTGGTGATAAAAGTAAATTGGAAATTTTTTTAAAATGACATGCTCTATCAGAATCATGAAAGTTTATTTTGGCCTAGACTGTCCCTTTAAAGTCATTATTTAATTCTACAATCAAGGATTTCTGCCTTTAGAGTATCATTTTTATAGACAAACAATATATCTCGTGTCATTTGAGTAAACGGTTTTACTGTTGTAGTGATATCAGTCAATAGATGCAGAACTATTACACAAACGTCTTTAATAGGATGAACTGCAGTAGTAAATATAAATTGAACATACATAAATTGATGTGATGCATCACATTTTAAAAAGAAAATTGAGTAAATAAGATAAACAGAATATGAGACAATAAAAGGAAATCCAAGGTAAAAAAAAAAAAAGTTACTTTAAAAATTGGAATATTTTGGTACCACACACATTGTGTTACTCATCCCTACTCCTAAGACAATGGACTTGCCACACAGCTGGTATTTTACATGCTGAACTGGTATTTTAATGTTTAAAGGAATAGTCTAGTCAAAATTAAACTTTCATAATTCAGATAGAACATGCAGTTTTAAGCAACTTTCCAATTTACTCCTATTATCAATTTTTCTTTGTTCTCTTGCTATGTTTATTTGAATGTAAGCATAGAAGCCGGACCATTTTTGGTTCAGCAGCTGGGTAGAGCTTGCTAATTGGTGGCTACATTTAGACACCAATCAGAAAGTGCTACCCAAGTGCTGAACCAAAAATGGGCCGGCTCCTTTGCTTACATTGTTGCTTTTTCAAATAAAGATAGTAAGAGAACGAAGAAATAATTATAATAGGGAGTAAATTTGAAAGTTACTTAAAATTGCATGCTCTATCTGAATCATAAACTTTTTATTTTGACTAGACTATTCCTTTAATGTAGAACAGAAATGTATTCTGTTCTGCTACATCGTAGCAGTTTCAGGTTCTGAGTTATACTACAGATGTATGTTAAAGTCTTCCTTTAGATTAAGCTGCAGCTATCCTCTGCACCCTTTCTATATCATGCAGCAGTAACAGTAAAAAAGTTATTTTAAAATGACTATTGTTTTTGGTCACTTTGCAATGTCTGCCATGCTCCGCCCACTGATGACATCACGATCTGGGCTGCATCTAGGCACTCTGTTAAATAGCATTGACAGCCTGTTGAATCCAATTAGTGAGTCTTTTGTAACTAGTGAAGCCTTTAATGCAGCCCCGATTGCGATGTCATCAGTGGGTGGAGCTTTGCAGCCATTTAAAAGTAACCAGAAACAATAGTGATTTTAAAATAACTTTTTTTTACTGTTACTGCTGCATGATATAGAAAGGGTGCAGGAGGATATTTGAACCTTAATCTAAAGTAAGGCTTTAAGATGACTAAGGTGTAGACTGTCACTTTAAATTACACAAATAGGCTGATACTTTTTATAAAGAAAATGGCAATTCTTTGCAGATAAAGGGTTAGATCCTACTCCAATTGCAAACTTAAAGTGAAGGTCAATTTTGATGAATTAGTGCCCAGTTTTTAATAATCCTATTAAAAACAAGGGCACTTTAATTCATCAAAATTGACATTTCACTAATTTTCCTCAAAAACTTACCTTTTAATCCTGGCAGCCGCTCCAGAACTTCCTCCACCCGTCGCAAGCCGTCTTTGCGGGTCCAAAATGACAAATCCGGCTTCAATCATGGCACTGCATCAGGCCAAGATTCCCCCAGGGGGGGAGCCGTGATTGGAGGAAGCCGGTTTTCGTCATTTACGACATCTGCAGAGGCTTCTGACGGCCGTGGAAAATCGCTGGAGCGGCTGCCAGAATGAAAAGGTAAGTTTTTGAAGAAAAAGAGGATAATGTCAATTTTGATTAATTCATTTTAAAAACCAGGCACTAATTCATCAAAATTGACCTTCACTTTAACTACTAATAACAAACATCTCATTTGATGGCTAAGATTTTTTATTTATTTTTTTAAAAAAGGGTCAGTAAACTCTAAAAATCTATATTGTTCATATGAAAGCTCTATTTAAATATGTATTTACTGGACTTTGATACATAGAAATGTGACTACTAATTCATGGCTGACTCCAATGCTCAATCCTAATTTGTCAAATCCTGACCTATTAGCTGTGAAATCTTTTTATTGTACTGACATTTTCAAAGAGGAAGACAAACTGCACACATTTACAAGACCTGAGGGATCTTTCAGATGTAAACGTTATATAGGTTTTATAAAAAGGATTATTCACTCCATGTTGTTTATGTTTCTGAATGGGTTTTTTCCTCATCTTATTTACCTAACTTTGGAAAATGTGATACCACCTGTCAACAGGTTTGCTTTCGTGTTCTGACTGTATCTTCCCCCGATTCAGAAGAGATGGACTTTGCTTATAACAGCTGAATCATAAACAAAGTATACACTGTAGACAATATGTGGGAAGTTCACCTACTAATGCATTTAATCCTAATCAAAATACAAATGCTGCCCTATATGTCTTCTATAAAACGGCCAACCCTTAGTATGATGGGCAAAAACGAATACTAAGAATTGCAATTCTCTGGGTGCGGTACCCACCAGGTGGCAAAAAGAGGGAACCCCGGACTCTTCCTTCACGTAATGTGCTCCGGGTCACCCCTTCACCCATGAAGGCTCTTTCCTGGGTAGCCGTGCTCAACAGAGGTCCAAGCGGCTCGTGGGCCCCGTACAAGGAAAAATTGAGCTGGGCCGGAGCCTGCACGTTCCTTCGGACGAACCTCTTGTGGGGAGTCCGAGGCAGCATGGCCCACAGTGGCCCTTCGGGCTCAACACCAACATAACTGCCGCCCTCAAGCGCTGGGGAGCGGCTCAGATCTAACTCCCCGCTGCTTCCCGCTTGGTATCGGCCACTCGAGGTGAAGGTTTCCCCAACTTCATCGGTCAAGGACGCCTGGAGGGTGACCTTCTGCCCGGGGTCCAACCCGGACACCGTCACCCTCAATGGCTCATCAAAGAGGCAGCACCCCGGGGTCACCTGTAAGGACACCGACATGAAACGCGCTTGAAGAGCTTTGCATAAAGGCATACGGAAATAGCGCAACCAATGCATCTCGAGTCGCCTAGCACTGGAGCGTACACACTCGTCTCCAACAGGTGGCGAAACAACACTTGCGCTATACAACTTTCTTTTGAGACGCATGCTCGTGACTGTGACCAACTAATCAAAGCCTTATTAAATTTGTAGAAAATAAATGATTCCACATATCTAGTTTACTTATCAGTGCTACACTAATATAGGTTTATAAAAAGCAGTAATCATTTACACATCTGCTTTTAATGGATTCGTTATTTTCAACAACTGTCTAATTTACTTCTATTACAAATGTTGTTTCATTCTCTTGGTATCCTTTATTGAAGGAATAGCTATAAAAACAGAATGATGAGTTATATATGTGCTTCCACCTCACAAGCCTACCTAGGTATGTTTTTCAACAAAGAATACCAAAGGAATGAAGTAAAATAGAAGTACACTGGAAAGTTGTTTAAAATTGTACTTCAAGTACCGTTTAATAAAAAAATACATTAATAATCATTGTATACAACAAAATACGCAACGTGTGTGAAGTATATAAATGTGTACATTTTAAGGTACTAATGAAAGTAATGAGGTAATCCCTGTAAGGATAATATGATTTATAGGTATACGACTATTGTACGATATTACTCAAGGTAAAAATGTAATTCTGGTAATGAGACCTTTTCTTTTATGTTAAATGTTTGTTTGAAAAACCCAATAAAATAATGTAAAAAAAAAAAAAAGAAGTATATAAATGTGCCCCTTAGCACAGTCATACAATAATAATTTCAGATCTGTTAAGGCTTAAAGGGACATGAAACCCAAATTTTTTCTTTCATGGTTTAGAAAGAGCATGCAATTTTAAACAGCTTTCTAATTTACTTCTGTTATCTAATTTGCTTAATTCTCTTGATATCCTTTGCTGAAAAGCATATCTAGATAGGCTCAAAAGCTGCTGATTGGTGGCTGCACATAGATGCTGTCATGAGATGCAGGACACAGCATAAAAGGTACAACGCTATTTTATTGCAGAGCATAGAAATATACATCTGGTACAATACATCTCACTTAGTAACTGTGACATAGACAGTAACGGCCCCAGGCCATGCCCATCTGGTGACGTCACCTCCCACTCTCATCACATCTTCCCCCTTTTCAAAGGATAAAGCATAAAAAAAAAATTCTGAATACATCAAATAACAAGGTATACAACAAAGAACAAGTTAAAGAGAATATACTGTATATAAACAACATGAAATACAATCCTGACTTGAATATCGGGGTAGACTACTCTAGTCCACAGTGACCATGGGATTATTCTGCCCATACTTCCGGTCACTGCTCTAACTAAAGATAATCCCGATATCGGGCGGGAAGTTTCACCACCCTTCCACTTGATGTCATTTTACACAAACTGTCCTCTGATACAGAAGAAGGTGATTGAGAGTCTGCTGGAAGCAAAGAAGTATCCCCGCTGTGATCTTGCTGAGGGTAAGTCACCCCTCTTAAAACAGGGGATCCCACCGGCGGTGGTACTGAGGCATCCAGTCCCAAACTCTCAGGTACTGGCTGAAGATGTTTTCGATTTCGACCTGTGACTGTCCCTCCATCAGGACTACATAAGACCTTGGTTCTGGAGAGCGTCCAATTACCGTAGCAGGCATCTTCCATTTCTTCTCATCATCCAGTTTAACTCTGACACTTTGCCCCACATTTAGCTCCTGCAAGGGCCTCACAGAGTGTTTCCTGCCGTAGAAGAATCGATAGCCCCTTTTAGCCTCTTCATCCCTCCTAAGGACCTCGTTATGAGGAACAGAGCTAGATGGCTGGAAGACACCCACAGAGGGTAAAGTGGTGCAAATCTGACGTCCTAGCATCAGCTGTGCCGGGCTAAAACCCGTGGCATGAATGGGGGTCGCCCTATAGGACAAGAGTGCTAGGTACGGCTCAGATTGCTTCAAAATGAACTTTGTTGTTTGAACTGCCCTTTCAGCCATTCCATCAGCCTGCGGGTAATGCAAACTCAACGTAGTATGGACAAAATCATATTCTCTGCTGAAAGAACTGAACTATGTGGAAGCAAACTGCATTCCGTTATCACTCACCAACTCCGTTGGTATGCCCCACCGGGCAAACAAGCTCTTGAGACGAGTGATAACGGCTTGACTTGTGATTTCATTCAAGGGTGCAATCACCAAATACCTGGAATACTAGTCAATCATGACTAGGTACTTTTTCCCATGCAGTTCGCACAGATCAGCAGATATTTTCTGCCATGGGCCTGCAGGCAGCGGAGTGGAAATTAAGGGCTCCCTTCTCTGAGTAGGCCGGCGTTCCCGGCAAAAGGCACATTTTGACACATGGCTTGCAATGTCGGAACTGATCCCAGGCCACCATACTGCCGTAGCTGCCCTTTCTCTGCACTTTGTAATGCCCAAGTGGCCATCATGAATCCTGCTTAACATCTCCTGCCTCATGCTAACAGGAATAGCAATGAGGTCTTGGAACAGCACCAACTCATCCAGCTCCATGAGCTGCAACCTTTCTGACTAGTAAGAACTTAAAGACATCCAGGCTGCCCGGCTCTCGGGCCAACCTTCTTTTATGCACTTAATAACTTCTTCAAGATCAGTATCTAAATATGTCTCCTTTATTATTTGCTCTAGCTTCCCTGACGAAATGGATTTGGATGCCAGAACTGAATCTACATACACTTTCACGTCTGATTCTGTTTAAGATTCTTCAGCAGCAGCCAGCGGGAGCCTGGAAAGTGTATCTGCCACTACCAGTTGTTTCCCTGGCACATGCACTGCCTGAACGTTGAACCTGAGCAGCCTCATCAGAAGTCTCTGGCATCTTAAAGTGAAGGTCAATTTTTGCTATTAACAATACAATTTAAGTTAAAAATATTAAAGTCGCTGATTTTATATGTATAAAAAACGAATCCATTTCAAATAAAATCTATTTATAATATACCTCCGTTATCGCGATTAGCTCCGCCCCTACCACACTTCCTTATTGTGCTGTTATGACGTTGCTTTGTTTTTTACAAGCAGACTACGCTCGTGCACCCGTGTTTTTTTCAACTGCGCATGCGTATCGTCAACTCAATAGCGCATGCGTTTCATCCACGTAACTTTGTATGCAATGTATAAACCCAATTCTATCATTCATTGCTACGCAAGTCTGTCAGTCAGTCACTCGCAATATCGCTCTGCACCCTCTAATAGAGCGAGAGAGCGTTGCTGTTGATTCAATGTTTCAACAATTGTGAGAGCGGACAACGCATGCTCGAAACATGAACAAGCATTCCGAATTATGACGCGCTGTTTTTTTAAACACATGCGCAGACGGTTTTGAATGACGAAACAGAAAAGGGGCTGGACGCCACGGGGGTAAACAATAGATAGGATAGAAAAACTGTCAATCAATAACGGCAGTATGGCGGGCGGATTATACAGGCGAAACGGAGCCGATTCAACAAGTAAAAAATATAACTTTTCATTGTATCTAGATATAATTTGATGAATGAACATCATACTGAATTTAGCAAACATATTGAAAAATGCTAACCAAAACGCCAGACTTGACCTTCACTTTAAGGGTGTTTTGTCAATATCATAGGAGTTGATTAGAGGGACTAGCGGTTTATGGTCAGTCTCCAGACTCAATTTCTCTAAACCTACTAGGTAACGCTGGAAGCGCTCACAGGCCCAAACTGCAGCCAGGCACTCTTTCTCAATTTGGGCGTATTTTGACTCAGCAGCCGTCAGTGTACGGGAACAGTAGGCAATGGGCTGTAGTTTGTTCTCATTCAATTGCAGGAGGGCGGCCCCTAACCCATAACTGCTCGCATTAGCACTGACCACAGTCTTTTTAGAAGGGTCGTAGAACCACAACACTGGGGCAGACCCCAGCAGGGACTTGACCTGCACAAAAGATTCTTCCTGTGAAGGTCCCCAGACCCAAGCAACATCTTTAACAACTCTGTAATAGGGTGTAGTATTGTGGATAAATCTGGAAGGAACCTGCCCACATAATTCACAAGGCCCAATATTTGTCTCAGCTCATGTACATCGGAAGGACTTTTCATCTGTTCAGTAGCAAGGATTTTGTCAGGGTCCGGCTTGCTTGATGCCACCCCCATTGATAATATGCCCAAAGTAGCATAACTCAGCCTTCCTAAAATGGCATTTCTCCTTATTTAATTTCAGCCCGGACTCTCTAATGGTCTGCAGCACACAGCTCAATCGCTGATCATGTTCTTCCAATGAAGACCCATGCACTAAGATGTCGTCCATGTCGACTGCCGTGCCCTCGTGGTCCCTTAGGAGATAACTCATCTCTCTTTGAAAGATTTCCGGAGCAGAAAATATCCCGAAGGGGAGTCTGCAGAAGCAAAACCGACCTACTGGTGTAATGAAGGTAGTCAGTTTGCGGCACTTTGGATCTAGAGGTATCTGCCAGAAGGCACTAGAAGCATCCAGTGTAGAGAAGAACTTTGCCCCAGCCAATTTTGGAGCTGTGTCTTCCAGTGTCGTCAGCACATATCTCTCTCTCTCTTTACTGCCTCATTCAGCCTTTTCAATTCTACGCAGATGCGTACCTTCCCGTTTTTCTTTGAAACAGGCACAATGGGGGCACACAAGTCAGTTGCTTCAACAACCTCTTCAATAACTCCCATATTCTTCATAAGCAGAAGTTCCTTCTCCACTTGAGGCATGAGCGGGAACGGAATTCTATGTGTTGTGGTAATGCTGTATGGGACTGCGTCACTTTTAAGTGATATTCGGACTGGGTTGCAATTCAGTAGGCCCAGTTCACCAAACATATCTTCTGAAATCTCATTCACTCTGGCGACTAGGCCCAAACGACAGGCTGCTTTTCTGCTCAATAGATTGTTAACACACTGACCTCTAATCACATGCACCCACATGGTGAATTTTCTCTGCTTGTACTCGCAGCTGGCAAGAAATTTCCCCACACAATCAATGCGGACACCGGGACTATGAACTTTTGTTGTAACTTTCGCCAGCTGAGGCTGTCGAGGCAGTTTTATGAATGCTGCAAGGGACATAACAGTGATGTCTGCTCCTGTGTCTTTCCCATGCAGTTCGCACAGATCAGCAGATATTTTCTGCCATGGGCCTGCAGGCAGCGGAGTGGAAATTAAGGGCTCCCTTCTCTGAGTAGGCCGGCGTTCCCGGCAAAAGGCACATTTTGACACATGGCTTGCAATGTCGGAACTGATCCCAGGCCACCATACTGCCGTAGCTGCCCTTTCTCTGCACTTTGTAATGCCCAAGTGGCCATCATGAATCCTGCTTAACATCTCCTGCCTCATGCTAACAGGAATAGCAATGAGGTCTTGGAACAGCACCAACTCATCCAGCTCCATGAGCTGCAACCTTTCTGACTAGTAAGAACTTAAAGACATCCAGGCTGCCCGGCTCTCGGGCCAACCTTCTTTTATGCACTTAATAACTTCTTGAAGATCAGTATCTAAATATGTCTCCTTTATTATTTGCTCTAGCTTCCCTGACGAAATGGATTTGGATGCCAGAACTGAATCTACATACACTTTCACGTCTGATTCCGTTTAAGATTCTTCAGCAGCAGCCAGCGGGAGCCTGGAAAGTGTATCTGCCACTACCAGTTGTTTCCCTGGCACATGCACTGCTTGAACGTTGAACCTGAGCAGCCTCATCAGAAGTCTCTGGCATCTTAAAGTGAAGGTCAATTTTTGCTATTAACAATACAATTTAAGTTAAAAATATTAAAGTCGCTGATTTTATATGTATAAAAAACGAATCCATTTAAAATAAAATCTATTTATAATATACCTCCGTTATCACGATTAGCTCCGCCCCTACCACACTTCCTTATTGTGCTGTTATGACATTGCTTTGTTTTTTACAAGCAGACTACGCTCGTGCACCCGTGTTTTTTTTCAACTGCGCATGCGTATCGTCAACTCAATAGCGCATGCGTTTCATCCACGTAACTTTGTATGCAATGTATAAACCCAATTCTATCATTCATTGCTACGCAAGTCTGTCAGTCAGTCACTCGCAAGATCGCTCTGCACCCTCTAATAGAGCGAGAGAGCGTTGCTGTTGATTCAATGTTTCAACAATTGTGAGAGCGGACAACGCATGCTCGAAACATGAACAAGCATTCCGAATTATGACGCGCTGTTTTTTTAAACGCATGCGCAGACGGTTTGAATGACGAAACAGAAAAGGGGCTGGACGCCACGGGGGTAAACAATAGATAGGATAGAAAAACTGTCAATCAATAACGGCAGTATGGCGGGCCGATTCAACAAGTAAAAAATATAACTTTTCATTGTATCTAGATATAATTTGATGAATGAACATCATACTGAATTTAGCAAACATATTGAAAAATGCTAACCAAAACGCCAGACTTGACCTTCACTTTAAGGGTGTTTTGTCAATATCATAGGAGTTGATTAGAGGGACTAGCGGTTTATGGTCAGTCTCCAGACTCAATTTCTCTAAACCTACTAGGTAAAGCTGGAAGCGCTCACAGGCCCAAACTGCAGCCAGGCACTCTTTCTCAATTTGGGCGTATTTTGACTAAGCAGCCGTCAGTGTACGGGAACAGTAGGCAATGGGCTGTAGTTTGTTCTCATTCAATTGCAGGAGGGCGGCCCCTAACCCATAACTGCTCGCATTAGCACTGACCACAGTCTTTTTAGAAGTGTCGTAGAACCACAACACTGGGGCAGACCCCAGCAGGGACTTGACCTGCACAAAAGATTCTTCCTGTGAAGGTCCCCAGACCCAAGCAACATCTTTAACAACTCTGTAATAGGGTGTAGTATTGTGGATAAATCTGGAAGGAACCTGCCCACATAATTCACAAGGCCCAATATTTGTCTCAGCTCATGTACATCGGAAGGACTTTTCATCTGTTCAGTAGCAAGGATTTTGTCAGGGTCCGGCTTGCTTGATGCCACCCCCATTGATAATATGCCCAAAGTAGCATAACTCAGCCTTCCTAAAATGGCATTTCTCCTTATTTAATTTCAGCCCGGACTCTCTAATGGTCTACAGCACACAGCTCAATCGCTGATCATGTTCTTCCAATGAAGACCCATGCACTAAGATGTCGTCCATGACGACTGCCGTGCCCTCGTGGTCCCTTAGGAGAGAACTCATCTCTCTTTGAAAGATTTCCGGAGCAGAAAATATCCCGAAGGGGAGTCTGCAGAAGCAAAACCGACCTACTGGTGTAATGAAGGTAGTCAGTTTGCGGCACTTTGGATCTAGAGGTATCTGCCAGAAGGCACTAGAAGCATCCAGTGTAGAGCAGAACTTTGCCCCAGCCAATTTTGGAGCTGTGTCTTCCAGTGTCGTCAGCACATATCTCTCTCTCTCTTTACTGCCTCATTCAGCCTTTTCAATTCTACGCAGATGCGTACCTTCCCGTTTTTCTTTGCAACAGGCACAATGGGGGCACACAAGTCAGTTGCTTCAACAACCTCTTCAATAACTCCCATATTCTTCATAAGCAGAAGTTCCTTCTCCACTTGAGGCATGAGCGGGAACGGAATGCTATGTGGAGTGGTAATGCTGTATGCGACTGCGTCACTTTTAAGTGATATTCGGACTGGGTTGCAATTCAGTAGGCCCAGTTCACCAAACATATCTTCTGAAATCTCATTCACTCTGGCGACTAGGCCCAAACCACAGGCTGCTTTTCTGCTCAATAGATTGTTAACACACTGACCTCTAATCACATGCACCCACATGGTGAATTTTCTCTGCTTGTACTCGCAGCTGGCAAGAAATTTCCCCGCACAATCAATGCGGACACCGGAACTATGAACTTTTGTTGTAACTTTCGCCAGCTGAGGCTGTCGAGGCAGTTTTATGAATGTTGCAAGGGACATAACAGTGATGTCTGCTCCTGTGTCAATCTTAAAGGCAACTTTGGCTTTCATTACAGTAAGAGTAACCCTCCAATCTTCATCTGAACCAGGCCGTTCAACAACAGACCCTACAAAGGACACTTCTTCACCCTCCTGGTCGCTATCCACCTGCATCTCCTTAATGTATTAAGTTTTACACACCACTTCAAAATGGCCCATTCGGTTACATTTTCTACATCTTTTGTCTTTAGCAGGGTATATGACACTCTGATCCTGGCCACAGTTGCACCGTGTGCAGCGAGCATGCTGCGCCCATCCGCTTCTGGACCTATCTGTTGCCCTTGGTCTACCGCTCACACTGTGCCTTTCACTAGCAGCTCTCCTGAACTGCTGCACTTCATCCACAATACTCTCAGACCTCAGATCAGCACTTTGCTTTTTCACCAGTTCACTCTGGCAAGCAATCTTAATAGCCCCATCCAATGTTAAATCAGCCTCCAACTGTAGCTTCAAAATGTTAACTTACATAATACTATACCCCGACAAGATCGGGTTTCACTTTTTGAGCCGGGACTGATTGTGAAATCTAATGCTGATAATGGTGAAAATGGTTTAACTGATAATGTCAGTGATTGCAATATAGTACATAACATATCAGGTGTTGAATTGACAGACGAAGAAATTATATTTCTCAATAAGGGTCTGTCATATTGCCCTGTCAATAAAGGAAGTTTATTCCAGGTCAAGTGTGAATTGCACGAAAACAAAAAGAGAGAAAAAAAAAATCTATATTGTGGCTATCTTATTCGGGGTGTGTGTTAGTGACCCTATCCGAAGTGGTTGGTGCAAAATAAGTGTCTTATCCTGGGTAGAAGTAGCGTAAAGCTATTTATCTCAAGTGTAGGTGTATATATATATATATATATATATTAAAAAAAACTAAAAAAAATTCCTTGTAGTCTCTTTTAAGCAGTTGGAAAAGGGGACAAGAGAGACAGAAAGCTGAAAAACGTTAGAATATATCTCTCTTGTGCTATTTATGTATCTTTACCGGACACACACACAATTATTCTCCAAATATATCAGGCTAGATTACCAGAAATCTTAAGAGGTAATAAGTCTATCCTCATTGATTAAAAAAAAAAAAAAATGTTTTCTTTTTTTTAGAGAGAAGGAATTATATATCTCTAAATAGAACTTCACCAGGAAACCAGTTCTACTATATACTCAGTCTAATCCAATAAATCAACATCAGACTATCTTCCACATACAGGGCAAATCATAAATTGGCTATTCCTACATATCAACAAATTGAAAGTCCACAATTAGTTCTATATAAATAGCATTAAGCATTTGATCTAAATAATGAGCAACAAAAACTTAATAGTACAGCCACAGAACAATCTTTTTATAGTTATTGTCCTTAAAAAAAGTTCAAGCTTGTTTAGCCTGTATCAATATGAGGAGTTTTGATAAAGTAAATGCACAGCAGAATAGCACGACAGATTTCTTATCCTAGCTTTCCATAGTTGATACAGCAATGTTCCTTATGTTACTTCTAGGAAGACCTCTGTGAACCATATAATAACTGGGACAAAGGGGTGAGATACAAGCGTGGGTAGTAAGAAGCCGTTACTTATTGCAACGTGCAGTATTATGAGAGAGGGTGTAGGGCTCATCCAGGATGTTGGTATACTTGACGCTTTGTTAGATAGTCAGCCAGACACAAAGTGTATACAGAAATAGCAGAGTTTATTATCTCTGTAGGGTCTGTTCTGTGGCAATAATAATTAGACAATATTGGTGTAAGTCTTTACAGGAACAAGCCGTCCTGGGTTCTGCTCACATCTGTCAGTTGAAAGCTCCAAAGTTATGTCAGCTAATAGGACAATCTGCCCGGCCTCCCTGGACATGCAAGATATAAAGTATATGGTAAGAGTATAAAGATATAGAAACATATTACCGTGTGTCTTTGATGTTGCTTCAGTGCTGACGTGCAAGTATCCACTGCTCGAGATTATATTTGACTCTGCTTTCTTGACACCTGCTGATATCCTCCCCCCACTCTCTCGTGTACCGCTCAGCTTCTTAATTCACATCAGGATATTCAAACGGGCAATACTTTAGTTGTATACCATATTTCCAAATCTGGTAAGTATAATTTTATAGAGAACCATGGGAGTGGTCCGTAGTAATGATCAATTAACGGTGCAGACCTGGACTGGGCTTCCGAAGAAGTATTACCTGTGATGTTTTGGCACCACTATACTGATTACTTGCAAGACGCTGGGTAAGTTGAAAGCAATGCTTGATGACCCGGTGGGAGTGCTTCACCGGTAAATAGCCACAGATGGCAATCGTAGATTACTCACTAGTCCCATTGGAACTCAGTCGTGTAGCCACTCTTTAAACACCAGGCATTCAGAATACCAGACCTGCGGGGTAATATCTTCCAGAATCAGCCGACTTGTCTGCCGGTTTAACACAGCAACCACGCTAACAGGTAACAAATAACCTGAGGTGCGTTCTGCTGCTTTAACTGGAAACAGCCGTGTTACAAACAGCATCGATATGAATGGTGTGCTTCAGCCAGCAAGCACAAATAGGCTGTAGGTACAGACTTCCATTGCTAGACCTGACGATCCAATATCCATGCAAAACACACTGTGTGCGGCCAAGGAAAACGCAATGAGGCTGGAAGTTGGAGATTATCTCAAGCACTTGAGATTCGGAGCGGGAGCAGTTACCTGCAGCTACCTGTACGCTCCGCCTCCAGCAGGAAGTCCCCCTCACAAGAGACCCATCTTAATGATGATGAACACGCTAAGTTGAAAAGGGATTGGGGGGGGATGACCTCTTATCTATTATACACAAAGGCATGTAGAGGCTTGGCCATATTGTTTGGGAAAAAATTGACAACACAGATCACACACACCCATGTTGATACAGAAGGGTGATTTCTGATAGTACAAGTGCAAATGAATGCAACAGACTACACTTTTTGCAATATATATGCAACCAACCATAGATCCCCTTCATTTTGGAACATACTAGTACAAGCACTGATTCCGTACGCGGGGTCAAGGTTGATCATAGGTGGAGATCTCAATCTGACTCCCTCACTTCCACTTGATGGATATAGCTTCAGGGCAGAGCGGTAAGGGACCCCTACTCACACTATAAGGCCAGATTTGAAAAGAAAGTATTTGACAGACTCCATTTTGGAGGTGTGTGATATCTGGAGGCTTCATCCACCCAGAGGAGAGAGACTATACCTGCCTCTCCAAAGCTAAGGCTACCCTTTCCAGAATAGACTTGTTCCTCATTTCAAATTCTCTTATACCTAAGGTCGGGCAAGATAAAATACATGACATCATAGTTTATGACCATGCCCCTGTAGAGATGACTTTAGAAACTCATGGACCAAAACCTCACTTATTTAAAAGATTCAGAACCATTCAGAAAGTTTCTGTCTCACTGCTGAACAGATTTTTATACAGATAATATGAGACACGCGGACAACCCACAACTATTCTGGGAAACCGCAAATACAGTATTGGCGGCACATATAATCTCATATGTAGCAGCGGTTAAGCGCAGAACCCAGCAACGATACATAGAACTTCAAAAGAAGCTAGGCCAGGCTTATCAGTTGTATTACTCTCAAAAGTCCAATGTAACCTTTGACCTCTGTATAATTGCTAAAGCGGACTTAGACGCTTTCCTAAAGCAACAATCAGTTGCAGGACTTTTAAAAATGTCAAGTAAATTCTATATATTTGGCAACAGGTCGGGCAGACTTTTGGCATCACTGACCAAAATGCATACAGCAAAATCGAATGTTGCTGCACTTACACATCAGGGTAAAACCTATACTACGACTGTGGAGATAGCACTCAACTTTGCCCAATACTACAAACAGCTATATACACTACAGACTCCAGGTAATTTGGAGAGGCACAACACTTTTTGGCAGTCGATTGCTTTACCCCAGCTTACTCAAGATCAGATAGCCAGTTTAAACAAACCAATTTCTACGGACGAAATTAGATTCACTCTAAAAACAATCTCTTTGGGTAAGGCACCTGACCCTGATGAGTTGCCCATTGAATTTTACAGACTTTTAGAGACAGGTTTCACCCACTTTAGAGAAACTATATAATGCGTATTTTCACAGAGACACTGTGCCTTCAGGAAATTTCTCCTCGGCCCATATTACTCTCATTCCCAAACCTAATACCATACACTACCGGAGTCATACCGGAGTCATACCGCCCCATATCCCTGCTTAACAGTGACTATAAAATTCTAAGAGTCATACTACCCTCTCTACTGCATCCAGACCAGACAGGTTTTGTTTTCAAGCCATGCCATTAACCACTACTGGACCCAGGGGGGTGGGAGGGGGTGGCGGGGGCCTCGGAGGCCTTCCTGCTGTCACTAGATGCAAAGAAGGCCTTCGATCGTGTCGAGTGGTCACACTTGTTTAACACTGTTACAAACTGCTGTTTGTAACTGGCCCTTTAAATGGAAAATTGCCCTGCTTCCCTGGATTTTGGAGAAGCCTATTTGCCAGCCTCCTTCCTCATGACTATGGCCCCTGGAAGATTGTGCCCCTGAGAACATATTAACTTTTATTGGGTGTGTATGGCCCTTTAAGAACCATCTGGGGACATATTGTGACTTTGATGAACAATGCCCCTTTAAGACTATGTCCCCAGACCTGTGAAATGACTTGTCCCTGGCTTTCTCCCACTTGGTTCAGTTTCATTGTGTGCCATTAAGAGTTAAATTTTGTTCAGCTTCAAGAAACCTATTCTAAATACAAGTCTGCTGGGATTAGCTCTAATTAGGTTTAGTGATCAACTTTCCCATTGTCTAATCAGACTAGTATTGATAAGGTGGACTGCATTGTTTTATTGTGTGTAATGTTATCTGCTGAAGTAAATGTTGTGGCCTGTCAAAGGGAGTGTCTCTCTATCCAATATCAAATGTGTGATGGGGGATTTTATGCCTCCCCCTGAGAGTGTCCTGTTTGCATGTAACCTCAATAAAAAGCAGGCTGTGTGCTCCAGCACATCAGACCTATTTTTGACCCTCTAACTTGCAGCTTTGACTCATGTTTGTAGGGGACAGCTTATAATCACTACAGGGATTGCTATGTTTTTCATACTCCCTTAGCTACAGGGATTGCTACAGAAGGAAGAGGTTCACCTACTGGAGCCTGGTCGTAGGTCCAGGGCGCAGAGCAGACGGCGAGATACCAGCCCAGCAGCGGTGGTTCATAGAGTCTGCATTACTTATGGTGGCTACGCAGCAGTTAGAGTGTCTACGGTGCTGCTGCTCCTTTGGTGAGCGCTAGGAGCATCCTTTTCTACGGTCCAACTTCCAGCCAGCCTGGAGGCAACCGTAACATTTGGCGGCAGCGGTGGGATTGGCGTCCTAGCGCAAGGAGCAGCACCACAACAGCACTGGTATCGTAGGAGAGTAATTGAGGGCAACGCTAGCCACTGCGCAGCGTCCCTACCTACAGCAGCATGGAGCTGACAAGATACTGGTCAGAACCCTGTGAAGAGCACCTCAACCTGATCCGTCGCTATGAGGGCGCTGATTTCGTTCCAGAGGTAAAGAGGCGGCTAGTCCGATATGGTCCAGACCCTGCACAGGAGGTAGTCAGTCGCCTCATCCGGGAATTGGCTACTGAGAACGAAGCGGCACGAGCCTTTGAGCGCCAACTGTGGAGTTTGAGGGTATGGACACCTGGTCTCTCTCCCCAGCCGCAGCATGTTCCACAGGGAGAGGAGAGCAGCGACCTCCCTCCCCAGCGGCAGTATACTGTGCAGAGGGAAGAGACAACCAGTCTCCTTCCCCAACCAGAGATACCAGAGGCAGCAGGCCTCATAGACTGGTCCTGGGAGGACCCCCAGCAGGCAGGTGGAGATGGGACCGCAGTCTCTCTACCGGCCCTACAGGGATGCTGGGCAGGCGGCCCAGATCCCCAGCGACAGACCCAGCTACAGGGAGGGGAGAGCATCAACCTCCCTCCCCAGCCGGAGTGTGCCTTCCAGGGAGAGGAGACAAACGGTCTCTCTGCCCAGCCGCAGCATGTTCCACAGGAAGCGGAGAGCATCGACCTCCCTTCCCAACGGCCACGGGAGTATCAGGAGGAGGAGGTAAGCCAATCTCCCCCTCCCCAGCTAACTCCTAACTTGGGCCCAGGGTTAACAGTGGAGATGTTAACCCCCACTGACCCCCACGTTCCCTTTGCCACCGGGCAGGACTATGCCCCAATTCCCCCAGCAGAAGAGCTGGCATCAGGACAGAGCGCTGCTGGCCTCTGCCCTACAGACCCCCTTGTTACAGGACTGGCCTGCAAACCCCTCACCCCAGCAGAAGCGCTGGCACCAGGGCAGAGTGCCGCTGGCCTCTGCCCCCCAAGTACCATCAGCTATTTGCCCAGCTGCGCCAGGAAGGCAGAGGATGCTACCCTTTCATCCTATAACCTGGAACCTACAGGCCAGTACTACTTATTGTGGGGGGGCTACTGTGCTGCTAATGTTTATTTGTGGGTGGGTTGCGAGACTAACTTAGGCACTGACCGACAGAAGGTCAGGTGCCTGGTTAGTCTCCCTCCAAAAGGGGAGATATGTTACAAACTGCTGTTTGTAACTGGCCCTTTAAATGGAAAATTGCCCTGCTTCCCTGGATTTTGGAGAAGCCTATTTGCCAGCCTCCTTCCTCATGACTATGGCCCCTGGAAGATTGTGCCCCTGAGAACATATTAACTTTTATTGGGTGTGTATGGCCCTTTAAGAACCATCTGGGGACATATTGTGACTTTGATGAACAATGCCCCTTTAAGACTATGTCCCCAGACCTGTGAAATGACTTGTCCCTGGCTTTCTCCCACTTGGTTCAGTTTCATTGTGTGCCATTAAGAGTTAAATTTTGTTCAGCTTCAAGAAACCTATTCTAAATACAAGTCTGCTGGGATTAGCTCTAATTAGGTTTAGTGATCAACTTTCCCATTGTCTAATCAGACTAGTATTGATAAGGTGGACTGCATTGTTTTATTGTGTGTAATGTTATCTGCTGAAGTAAATGTTGTGGCCTGTCAAAGGGAGTGTCTCTCTATCCAATATCAAATGTGTGATGGGGGATTTTATGCCTCCCCCTGAGAGTGTCCTGTTTGCATGTAACCTCAATAAAAAGCAGGCTGTGTGCTCCAGCACATCAGACCTATTTTTGACCCTCTAACTTGCAGCTTTGACTCATGTTTGTAGGGGACAGCTTATAATCACTACAGGGATTGCTATGTTTTTCATATTCCCTTAGCTACAGGGATTGCTACAGAAGGAAGAGGTTCACCTACTGGAGCCTGGTCGTAGGTCCAGGGCGCAGAGCAGACGGCGAGATACCAGCCCAGCAGCGGTGGTTCATAGAGTCTGCATTACTTATGGTGGCTACGCAGCAGTTAGAGTGTCTACGGTGCTGCTGCTCCTTTGGTGAGCGCTAGGAGCATCCTTTTCTACGGTCCAACTTCCAGCCAGCCTGGAGGCAACCGTAACAAACACCATGCACGGTTTCAACTTCCAGGGCCCGTTCTTGGATATCATCCGTAAGATCTATAGGGGACCTCGAGCAAGCATATTGGTAAATGGTATATTCTCCTCGGACTTCTTCTTGCAGCAGGGCATTCGGCAGGGATGCCCACTGTCTCCCCTGCTCTTTGACATGGCCTTAGAGCCACTTGCGATCAAGCTTAGACAGATCTTCCCGGAATCAGCATCCAGGGCGTTCTGATCCAGATTGCACTTTATGCAGACGATATGTTGCTTTTTGTAGAACAATCAAATTTATATATGCCACACATTTTACGGACAATTTCAGACATTGGTAGTGTCAGCCGTAAAGGATCAGCCCAGGATTCAACCCAACTGCTAGCGTGAAAAGTAAAACACACGCTAGCACACTGAGAAATATCCAGGACGTGACCCACTCAGGTTTGATTAAAGCAAATGTCCCTTTAAGCAGGTTAGCAAACAAAGTCAGGTATTCCTTTTAGCAGGTTTGAATAAAGCAAATGTCCCTTTAAGCAGGTTAATAAACAAACAAAGTCAGGTATTCCTTTTAGCAGGTTTGGATAAGCAAATGTCCCTTTAAGCAGGTTAGCAAACAAACAAAGTCAGGTATTCCTCTTAGCAGGTTAGAATAAAGCAAATGTCCCTTTAAGTAGGTTAGCAAACAAACTGAGAGAGGTATTCCTTTTAGCAGGTTTGGATAAAGCAAACGTCCCTTTAAGCAGGTTAACAAACAAACAAAGTCAGGTATTCCTTTTAGCAGGTTTGGATAAAGCAAATGTCCCTTTAAGCAGGTTAGCAAACAAACAAAGTCAAATATTCCTCTTAGCAGGTTAGAATAAAGCAAATGTCCCTTTAGGTAGGTTAGCAAACAAACTGAGGGAGGTATTCCTTTTAGCAGGTTTGGATAAAGAAAACGTCCCTTTAAGCAGGTTAGCAAACAAAGAAAGTCAAGTATTCCTTTTAGTAGGTTTGGATAAAGCAAATGTCCCTTTAAGCAGGTTAGCAAACAAACAAAGTCAAGTATTCCTTTTAGCAGGTTTGGATAAAGCAAATGTCCCTTTAAGCAGGTTAGCAAACAAACAAAGTCAAATATTCCTCTTAGCAGGTTAGAATAAAGCAAATGTCCCTTTAAGTAGGTTAGGAAACAAACTGAGAGAGGTATTCTTTTTAGCAGGTTTGACTCCAGGATTCAGATTAAGGACAAGAGTCTCCATAAACAGAAGAGAGGATCAGGCAAAGGAAAGTCTGACAGGGAAGGATCAGACTTCAGAAAAATACTCACTCAGGTTCGGTCTGGCGTGAAGGGAGAGAACAAACGGGCCCCGAGTAAAATCTCCCGCCGATATTTGAAGGCAGAGAGACTCTGACGTCAGGAGGTGTGTCAGATACCGCGTCACGTTGCTAGGCAACGTGACGTGAGACAGAGGAGATCCGTGAGCAGTGGCGACACGGCAATGAGCAGGTCAGATACATGACAGCACCCCCCTCTCAAGGACCCCTCCGGGGGACAGGACCAGGCCTAGCAGGATAAGTTTTGTGAAAGGTCCTAATCAAAGCAGGGGCGTGTACTTGTTGGGCAGGTTCCCAAGTCCGTTCCGTGACAGGATAACCCTTCCAATGGATGAGATAGTACAATTTCTTGCCACAAAATTTGGAATCCAAAATGCGATCTACTTGAAACTCAGGCTGTCCCTGAATCAACAGAGGAGGAGGCTTGGGTAGAGACTTAGAATACTTATTAGATACCACAGGTTTCAGAAGAGAAACATGAAAAACAGGGTGAGCTTTGAGGGTTTTAGGAAGAGCAACTCGGTAAGCAGTAGAACAAACCTGACCCAATATTCGGAAAGGACCCACATATCATGGTCCCAATTTATTAGAAGGTTGTTTGAGACGAAGATAACGTTTAGAAATCCAAACCTTGTCTCCAGGACGAAATTTAGGAGCCTTCTGCCGTCGGCTATCTGCAAAAAAACTTGTATCGATTAGAGGCTTTGGAAAGAAGAACACGTATCCTCTGCCAATGGCGAGTTAATCTCCGAGCAGTTTGATCAGAAGCAGGATTTTCAGAAGAGGAAGTATGCAGAGGAAATGTTCTGGGTTGAAATCCGTAAGCTGCATAAAAGGGAGAAGACTGAAGAGACGAATTGTAGCGAGCATTATGAACCAACTCCGCCAAAGGAAGATAACGAGTCCAATTAGAGTGATGATGGTCCACATAATGTCTAAGATAAGTCTCCAGACACTGGTTTACTCTCTCGGTCTGGCCATTAGACTGTGGATGATGTGAAGTTGACAAAGAGACTGTAGTGCCAAAATGTTTGCAGAGCCATCTCCAGAACCGAGAAACAAATTGTACCCCTCTATCGGAGACGATGTCCATAGGAAACCCATGTAATCTCACAATATGTAAAAGAAAAAGTTCAGAAAGTCTCTTGGCAGATGGAAGACCAGGCAAAGGAATGAAATGAGCAGACTTCATAAACCTGTCGACTACCACCAAAATAGTGTTGTTTCCGGCTGAAAGAGGTAGGTCTGTAATAAAATCCATACATAAATGGGTCCAAGGCTGGTGAGGAATGAGTAAGGGCTGAAGCAAATCAGAAGGGAGTTGACGAGGAGTTTTATTGGTAGCACATTGTGTGCAAACAGAGACATAATCTTTAACATCTTGAGTGAGAGTAGGCCACCAGACATACTGTTTGAGATTCCGAATCGTGTTACTGATGCCAGGATGTCCGGAGAAAGGACTATCATGAGCCCAATGCAGGATCTTGGGACGGAGACGTTCAGGAACAAATAGTAAACCGTCAGGAGGTTTGCAGGATGAAGGAAGATCTTTTTGAGTAGACTGTAAGTCCTGTAAACAAGAGGTTGATAACTGAGCTATGACTTTTTGTGGTTGAAGAATGGTACCAGATTCTGGAGTAGAGGTAGATTGAAACTGTCTGGACAGGGCATCCGCTTTTTTATTCGTAGAACCAGGTATATAGGAAAGATTGTAATTAAAATGTGAGAAGAATAAAGACCAACGAGCCTGCCTGGAATTCAATCGTTTGGCAGTTTGAAGATAAAGAACATTTTTATGATCCGTGAGTATGGAAAATGGAAAAGTATTACCCTCCAGCCAATGCCTCCATTCGTCCAGAGCCATCTTGATGGCTAATAACTCTTTATTGCCTACGTCATAGTTTAATTCAGAAGACGTACATTTCTTGGAAAAGAAACCTACAGGATGAATCTTTCCCGTGTCAAGTATTCGTTGGGAAAGAACAGCCCCAGCAGCAACAGAAGAAGCATCCACTTCTAGGATAAATTGAAAATCCGGATTTGGGTGACGGAGTATGGGTGCAGAAGAAAAGGCCTCTTTGAGGGACTCAAGGGCTTTAATAGCCTCTGGGGACCATTCTTTACAATCTTGCCCCTTTCTAGTGAGTGACGTAAGGGGAGTAGTGATAGTAGCAAATCCTTGATAAATTTCCTGTAATAACTGGCGAAGCCAAGAAACCGTTGTAGGGCCTTATGAGAATCAGGTCTAGGCCAGTCCAAAATGGAAGAAAGTTTAGTTGGATCCATTTCAAATCCAGATTCAGATATTACATAACCCAAGAAAGGTATGGATTTTTGATGAAATGAACATTTCTCCAATTTAGCAAAAAGATGATTGTCTCTTAACCGTTGCAAAACTTTCCTGATGTGGTGTACATGATCTTGATAATTGTGGGAAAAAATTAGAATATCGTCAAGGTAAATAATGACGAAGGAGTTCAAAAAATCCCGAAAGATCTCATTCACAAAGTGTTGAAAAACAGCAGGGGCATTACATAGCCCAAAGGGCATGACAAGATATTCATAATGCTCAAATCGAGTGTTAAAGGCTGTTTTCCATTCATCACCCTTGCGCATGCGGATAAGATTATACGCACCACGAAGATCCAGTTTGGTAAATATTGCAGCTCCTTGAAGATAAGTAAACAGTTCAGGAATAAGAGGTAAGGGGTAACTATTCTTGATTGTGATTTGATTCAAACCCCGGTAATCAATACAAGGTCGCAGACCTCCATCCTTTTTCCCCACAAAAAATAACCCTGCCCCTAGAGGAGAAGAGGAGGGTCGAATAAAACCTCTAGCCAAACTATCTTGGATATATTCCTCCAAAGCTACATTCTCAGGCCTTGAGAGCGGATACGTCTTCCCACGAGGGTAGGTAGCCCCAGGAAGCAGATCAATGGGACAATCAAAAGGACGGTGAGGGGGAAGACGTTCTGCTTCTTTCTTGGAAAAAACATCAACAAAATCTTGATAAGGTGCGGGTAATGACCCAGAAGTGTCAGTAGTGAGAGCAATAGTAAGATGCACTTTAGTGGGTATTTGAAGACAACTATTTTGACATGCAGATCCCCAGGAAGTGAGTTTGCCTTGAGTCCAAGAGAAGACAGGGTTATGTAACTGGAGCCAGGGAAGACCCAAAATTATGGGAAATTGAGGAGTCGAGATAACGTCAAAACATATTGTCTCTGAATGTAGAATTCCTACAGAAAAGAGAATGGGTCTAGTAGAAAACTGGATAAGTCCAGAACCCAAAGGATCTCCACTAACAGTAGAGACAGGAATAGAATACTCCTTTCTACTTAAGGGAATAGAGTGAGTAGTTACGAATGTGGAATCGATGAAGACTCCTCCAGCACCCGAGTCAATAAGGGCTTGAGTATGAATCTTGTCTCCTCCAATTTGAAGAGAAACTGGAACAAAAAGTTTATTGTTGAGGGAATGAAATCCTATTTGGCTTAACTCAGTTCCCTGGACAGAAGTTAAGCCCTGGCTTTTACTGGTCTGGTAGGACAATCCTTTAATAAATGTCCTTTAAGGCTACAGTACAAACACAGTCCAAGAGAGCGTCTCCTCAGTCTGATGGTGCCTATTTCCATTGGTTCAGCCTGATCGGAAGATGGAGAAGCGGGAGTTACAGGGTTTGAGAGGCGAGGAACCAGACGAAAAGGTCAATTTGAAGATTTCTGACTTCTTTCCCTTTCTTGTTGGTGTTCGCGGTATCTGGAATCGAGGCTAATACAAAGATTTATCAGAGCTTCTAGAGATTTTGGAAGTTCACGATACACCAACTCATCTTTGAGACGTTCAGAGAGTCCTTTACGAAAAGCTGCTCTAAGAGCTCCCTGATTCCAAGTAGTCTCTGAAGCTAGGGTGCGAAACTCAATGGCATATTGAGATACAGATTGACCACCTTGTCGTAAGTCTAGGAGGGAAGCTTCAGCAGCGGCGGACCTCCCGGGTTTATCGAAGACATTTGAAAATACAGAGAGGAATGTATCCACATCCTGGAGTATTGGATCATTCTTTTCAAGCAAAGGTGATACCCAGGCTAAGGCTCTACCTTTCATTAAGGATATAAGGAAAGTGATTCTAGAAGAGGGAGTTGCAAAGAGAACAGGACTATTCCGAAAATGAAGGCGACACTGATTCAGAAAACCCCTACAATCCTCAGGATTCCCATCATATTTGTCCGGAAGGGGTATCCTCGGACTGAGTTGACCTTGTGACTGATTGGTAGGATTTGTAGGAGGAGAGGGCTCCAAAGGAATAGGATTAGGAGGTATAGGAGCAGCCATATTCTGTAGTAAAGTAGTTATCTCATCCAACTTTGCGTCCAAGGATTGCAAGTGAGTAGCAAGAGATCCCAATAACTGTCCCTGGTGGGTCCCGGCCATGGATAATTCAGTGGGGTCCATTTTTGGCCCGTTTGTAATGTCAGCCGTAAAGGATCAGCCCAGGATTCAACCCAACTGCTAGCGTGAAAAGTAAAACACACGCTAGCACACTGAGAAATATCCAGGACGTGACCCACTCAGGTTTGATTAAAGCAAATGTCCCTTTAAGCAGGTTAGCAAACAAAGTCAGGTATTCCTTTTAGCAGGTTTGAATAAAGCAAATGTCCTTTTAAGCAGGTTAATAAACAAACAAAGTCAGGTATTCCTTTTAGCAGGTTTGGATAAGCAAATGTCCCTTTAAGCAGGTTAGCAAACAAACAAAGTCAGGTATTCCTCTTAGCAGGTTAGAATAAAGCAAATGTCCCTTTAAGTAGGTTAGCAAACAAACAGAGAGGTATTCCTTTTAGCAGGTTTGGATAAAGCAAACGTCCCTTTAAGCAGGTTAGCAAACAAACAAAGTCAGGTATTCCTTTTAGCAGGTTTGGATAAAGCAAATGTCCCTTTAAGCAGGTTAGCAAACAAACAAAGTCAAGTATTCCTCTTAGCAGGTTAGAATAAAGCAAATGTCCCTTTAAGTAGGTTAGCAAACAAACTGAGGGAGGTATTCCTTTTAGCAGGTTTGGATAAAGCAAACATCCCTTTAAGCAGGTTAGCAAACAAAGAAAGTCAAGTATTCCTTTTAGCAGGTTTGGATAAAGCAAATGTCCCTTTAAGCAGGTTAGCAAACAAACAAAGTCAAATATTCCTCTTAGCAGGTTAGAATAAAGCAAATGTCCCTTTAAGTAGGTTAGGAAACAAACTGAGAGAGGTATTCTTTTTAGCAGGTTTGACTCCAGGATTCAGATTAAGGACAAGAGTCTCCATAAACAGAAGAGAGGATCAGGCAAAGGAAAGTCTGACAGGGAAGGATCAGACTTCAGAAAAATACTCACTCAGGTCCGGTCTGGCGTGAAGGGAGAGAACAAACGGGCCCCGAGTAAAATCTCCCGCCGATATTTGAAGGCAGAGAGACTCTGACGTCAGGAGGTGTGTCAGATACCGCGTCACGTTGCTAGGCAACATGACGTGAGACAGAGGAGATCCGTGAGCCGCGGTGACACGGCAATGAGCGGGTCAGATACATGACAGGTAGCTTTTCAAGTTACAAGCTTAATACTTCTAAGACGGAGATCCTATGGCTTAATAGACACAAACACTCGCCCCATAACTACCCATTTATGGTGGCCCACAAAACGCTTACCTACCTGAGTATCCACCTACACAAAAACCCACATAAGATTTATGAAATAAATATCACTAGGCAATGTTCTGCCCTGACTACCCAAATGCAGGGGTGGATGAATTTACCAGCTTGGTTAAAATGGCTATCCTGCCTAAGCTCCTGTACCCCCTTTTAGCCCTGCCTTACCTCCTTACCAAAAGGGACCTGACAACCTTGTTGGGAGCGATCAACTCCTTTGTTTGGAAAGGGAAAAAGACCTGTATTGCATCCCATAAATTGCATCTCCCTTACTTGAGCGGCGGTTTAGGTCTCCGAAATCTTAAGTTGTATAATTGGGCAGCCCTGATTAGGTTGGTGATTGACTGGCAGATCAACTCCTCCCACTTTTGCATTGCCCAACTGGAGGAGGCAGTGGGTGCCCCTGTAGCCCTATTTTATCTACCATATGCCCCTCTGAACAAAATTCCACCAGACATAAAAAAGAACCCTCTGTATCGTGATCCTCTCCATGCATGGCGTCTGGCATTCAAACACCTAAATAAACAGCATCTCACACCAAAATTCATCCCTATAGTGGGCAATGAGGAGTTCCCAGCAGGCAACATCTCAGTGCTTTTTCGGTGCTGGAAACACTTGGGAATTGGAATGGTGGGGAATGTTTTGGATCCTCTTCAACATTCATTGAGATCCTTCCAAGACTCACAGAGACAATTCAATCTCCCCAGCAAACATTTTTATGCATATTTGCAACTCAGACATTACATAAATGATTTGCAACAAAAGGACCCAGGGTTTTGGCATGCCTCCCCTTTTGCCATTTCACATACATTATTTCAAATGGGTATATTTTCATCTTCTGAATTATATAAAAGACTGTTAAAACAGACTGAAACGGTAGTACATACAGAGATACTGGAGGGGCTAGCCCCATTAACGACGACTGACATATCAATTAGGGATATAGGGGTTAGTCTGGAGAGGGTGAAGGCCGCAACATTAGCAATTCCATTTAAAGAGGCTCAAATCAGACTGCTTCATAAGGATTATATTACCCCGGACCGATTGACAAAGTGGAGCCCTCATTACCCTAGGACTTGCATTAAATGTATTAGTGACACCCCCCCATTTCCAGCATTATTTTTATTCCTGCCCAATGATTAGACAGTTTTGGGGGCATCTTCAATATTGGTTTAGGACTACACTTGGGGTGGACGTCACCCTTAATACAGACATGATCTTTCTCTTCCTCTGGGGGGACTACTATAGAACGTTGCAAAAACTGCTAACACTGTGCATTTTGTTGGCAAGTTATTGTATATTATGTAGATTGATATCTAATAAGGCCTCAACATTAGCACAGTTTAGAAAACTTTTGCTTAAACAGCTCTTTATTGAACAGTATGACACCAAACTAGATGTTAAAAGTATGCTTAACCCTTTCATTAAAAAGTGGCAACCTTACCTACTATCACTCACCCCACCTATGCAAAAACAGGTGCTACAACCATTTATCCACCACAAAATAATGTTAGCGGCTATTATGAATGGGGAGTGGCCCGCATTGGCTGGACCAGTGGATGCCCCTCACATAGAGGTAAATTTGGAGGAACTCCTGTTCTGAGCTCAGTGGGATGGGGGTTGGCTGACATGGGACGGGATGACAAACCTTCTCCTTTTCTTGCATGGCTCTTTCTTTGTTTGTGCTTATTTTAAGTCCCACCTCCCTGTTGTTCTACTATTGGGTCTTTAATGTATACCTGTATAACACTGGATTGGAGGGGTGGATGGGCAAATATTTTTAAATACAGACAGTATGGAAAACATTGAGGGGGTGCTAGTTACAAGTTGTTTGGGGGTTATATAAGTTGATGTTGTATTTGTTTATATAAATATGTAAAATATGGAGTGCAGCCTTTGTCGCAGCATAGAGGCAACGAGCATGAGCCAATACCAGATGAATCATATCTTTGATGCAACTACCTCACAAAACGGCAGAGAGATTGGTCATTTATCACCAAACCCTCAAATGCCATTTTATGTGCCATTATGTAACCTAATGAATCACATACCACCTGTAACATTTACTGGATGTGTGTCCTTGTGTTGTTTGAAGGCTGTATTTTCCTCAATAAAGAGAATTTAAAAAAAAATGCTTTGTTCTCTTGGTATTCTTTATTAAAAGCTAAACCTAGGTAGGTTCATATGGTAATTTCTAAGTCCTTGAAGCCCACCTCTTATCTCAGTGGATTTTGAGAGTTTTTCACAGATAGACAGCGCTAGTTCATGTGTGCCATATAGATAACATTGTGCTCACTCCCCTGGAGTTATTTATGAATCAGCACTGACTGACTACAATGCAAGTCTGTCAAAAGCACTGAGGTAAGGGGGCAGTCTGCAAAGTCTTAGGTAAAAGGTAATCAAAGCCGCATTCAAAGCAGTCAATTAATTTTATTTTTACCCATTATTTTAATCACCTAAGTAATAAAAGTTACTTTTTATCCATATTTTGTAACACATACCCACATCAATTCTTATATTCATCAGCAAAGATTAGTGAGTGAATACTAATTGTAAGGAAAAGGGACTCATAATAATCTTATTCTCATAAGTCCAAAGCATTACCAAGGCTGCACTGCTACAAACAATGTACAATATAAGATCAGCTGGATTTTAGTTACACGTTTATTTTACAAAACTCTGGAAAGATATATGGGCATCCTATAGTACAGATTTTTTTCATCACCAAACACTGGGCACCTATTGTTAAAGAACACTCTCCAGTGTTTGACTTGGTAAGTTCCTAAAGGGGATGTAAATACCCGTGCACTTAGCGCTCAATTTATCAAGCCTTTCTCCCCCTTTTGACCACTGCTTTCCTACCCTGTTATCCCCCTCTTAGGTGGAGAATTTCAATCTCCCCAGTCTCGTTTGACCGGGGAGATTGACAGCTCCTGCCCGTGCTCGTGTGCAATGGTAAATGTGGGCAGCGGATTGTTGCCTGCCAGAGGAGAAGTTGGGCTGACAGGGGCGAATATGTCTGCCCCTGTCCGCCCGTTGATGATAAATGGAGCCCATAGTGTGTAATACACTCACCGATATAATGCTCCAAATAGATGTTGTGAAGATAAAGTTATGCTTAATATGCTGATCCCATAGAGTAATGTACCTGTCCAATTTACTTTTATCAACAATTTTGCTTTGTTCTCTAGGTATTCTAGTTGAAAGCAAACCTAGGAAGGCACATATGATAATTTATAAGCCCTTGAAGGCCGCCTCTATTTTATTTACTTTTCACAGCAGGGGAGAGCTAGCTCTTGTAGGCCATAAAGATAGCATTGTGATCACGCCCGTGGCTAGTGGCAGACACTGCACTAATTGGCTAAAATGCAAGTCAATAGATAATAACAAAGTCATGTGATTAGGGGCAGTCAGAAGATGCTTAGATACAAGTTAGCCACAGAAGTAAAAAGTGTATTAATATAACAGTGTTGGTTTTGCAAAACTGGGGAATGGGTAATAAAGGGATTATCTATCTTTTTAAACAACATAAATTCTGGTGTTGACTGTCCCTTTAAGATGAAGCTTTATAGAGAGTTGTGTGTTTCTTGGAGATTGCTGTTATCAGGAAAACGCAGCAGCATATCTTATGTCTAGCTTTGTGTTTTATAGGACCATGCTGCAGGTCTTACATGGAGGCGGAGAGTAGAAAAACAGGCTTTAAATTCTTCCCAGATTCATTTTAAAGAGATCAGAAAGAATGAACAGTTCATTTCTACACAAACGAAAAGAACAAATCATGGAAAGAGCAGGGACTACAAACAAATATCCTGCAAAGTGGAGCTGGTGGGAGGTGAGAAACCATTAACATGAGATAGAATATAGGTTATAAAATTGTATTACTATTATTATTATTTACATCGCATTCCAATCAGCTTAATTGATAAATTATGGAGTAGAATATATGTCCTGTACGTAGGGCAGAGCCATACAATATTACAGGAGACTTAAACATAACAATATACATTGATACCAGAGGGCATGAATATCATTATGTATTGTCTATTCCAAGACAAGAGCTGTACAAAGTGTCACATATGGCTTTTCATTTGGTTTTCAAATTAAATGTCATTTAAATCCATTAGAAATACAATAATTTTCTGGGTTTTATCCAGCTGCTGAGATTTGCAGTAAATGTAGCGATAGTTTACATTGAGACAAATTGGCAACTGCATTCCCAGCCATCATAAAACACTTTCACTTTTTTGTTTTAATAAACATAATTGATTTTTTTGGGGGGTTTAATAAAAGTTAAAAATATTGCTGAAATTATAAACTATGACACTTCTACAGATCTAAAATGCCATCATTCAGTATAACTGCAATTAAGTATTTGACCACTAAAAAGATTATACATTATGCAAAATAATATCACATTTCTTTTAGTCACACGTAAGTAAACAAAAAATAGGTTTCTAGCTTTACTTTAGATTTTGCTTTGCATCTTTTGCATCTTTGACCATCTGTTAAATTACTTAAAAAATGTATGATTCAATCAGCTTTATCTGTTATTTGCATAAGTCATTTGTATAAGATTAAGTCATTCATAAATCAGTGTTTCTAATGGCTTTTAATGCCATAAATATCAAGTTTAACTTGGTGCTTCTAATGGATAAGGATTTGAGTAATGGAGAGATAATTACAGCATGTTTGGAATGACATCCATGTCATTTAACCCCTTAATGACCACAGCACTTTTCCATTTCCTGTCCGTTTGGGAGCAAGGCTACTTTTACATTTTTGCGGTGTTTGTATTTAGCTAATTTTCCTCTTACTCATTTACTGTACCCACACATATTATATACCGTTTTTCTCGCCATTAAATGGACTTTCTAAAGATACCATTATTTTCATCATATCTTATCATTTACTATAAAAAAAATTATAAAATATGAGGAAAAAATTGAAAAAAACACACTTTTTCTAACTATGACCCCCAAAATCTGTTACACATCTACAACCACCAAAAAACACCCGTGCTAAATAGTTTCAAAATTTTGTCCTGAGTTTAGAAATACCCAATGTTTATATCTTCTTTGCTTTTTTTGCAAGTTATAGGGCCATAAATACAAGTAGCACTTTGCTATTTCCAAACCATTATTTTTCAAAATTAGCGCTAGTTACATTAGAACACTAATATCTTTCAGGAATCTCTGAATATCCATTGACATGTATATATTTTTTTTTAGTAGACATCCCAAAGTATTCATCTAGGCCCATTTTGGTATATTTCATGCCACCATTTCACCGCCAAATGCGATTAAATACAAAAAATCGTTCACTTTTTTACTAATTTTTTCACAAACTTTTGGTTTCTCACTGAAATTATTTACAAACAGCTTGTGCAATTATGGCTTAAATGGTTGTAAATTCTTCTCTGGGATCCCCTTTGTTCAGAAATAGCAGACATATATGGCTTTGGCGTTGCTTTTTAGTAATTAGAAGGCTGCTAAATGCCACTGCGCACTACACTTGTATTATCCCCAGCAGTGAAGTGGTTAATTATGGAGCATGTAGGGAGCTTTTAGGGATAATTTTAGCTTTAGTGTAGTGTAGTAGACAACCCCAAGTATTGATCTAGGCCAATTTTGGTATATTTCATGCCACCATTTCACCGCCAAATGCGATCAAATTAAAAAAAACGTTAAATTTTTCACAATTTTAGGTTTCTCACTGAAATCATTTACAAACAGCTTGTGCAATTATGGCACAAATGGTTGTAAATGCTTCTCTGGGATCCCCTTTGTTCAGAAATAGTAGACATATATGGCTTTGGCGATGCTTTTTGGTAAAATTCCGCTGCATTTCACACGTTTATTATGGCTAGCAGTGAAGGGGTTAATTATGTAGCTTGTAGGGAGCTTGCAGGGTTAATTTTAGCTTTAGTGTAGAGCTCAGCCTCCCACCTGAAACATGAGACCCCCTGATCCCTCCCAAACAGCTCTCTTCCCTCCCCCACCCCACAATTGTCCCCGCCATCTTAAGTACTGGCAGAAACTCTGCCAGTACTAAAATAAAAGCTATATTTGGGCTTTTTGTGTGTGTTTTTTTTAGCATATTTACATATGCTGCTGTGTAGGATCCCCCCTTAGCTCCCAGCCTCACTGATCCCCCACCAAACAGCTCTCTAACCCTCCCCCTCTGCCTTAATGGGCGCCATCTTGGGTACTGGCAGCTGTCTGCCAGTACCCAGTTTAGTAAAAAAAATGTGCCTTTTTTTTAAAAATAAATGCCCTTTTCTGTAGTGTAGCTCCCCCCCCCCCTGCATCGGATGGCCAAGGGGGGTAATTGCAGGATGCCTCGATATCGAGGCATCACTGCAATAACCGGAAAGCAGCTGGAAGCGAGCAGGATCACTTCCAGCTGCTTTCCAGACCAAGGACGTACGCCACACGTCCTCGGTCATTAACTATATTTTTTTTGAGGACGTGTGGCGTACGTCCTTGGTCATTAAGGGGTTAAACCATTTTTACATGCCCACACCAGCAATATTATGTTTAGATAAGCATTATGTTTAGGATTTGGAGTTAAGGGTACAGTTTAGTGTTAGTGCTTCCAGTTATGTGCCACTCTTAGCTATGTGTAGCGGCACACTAACTTTAGCGTCTAAGGGATATGGGGTTATTTCTCGGCTCTTTGCGCACAACGGAAGTAGTGTGTGTATTACGAGTTAAAAGTAAGGCGCGAAGGGTTAGTGCGACTTCAGAGCACTGATTAACTGTTACGTAAGAGAAAAAGTTGTACAAAACACATAAAAGAAACATTTAACAGTACAGTTACACTCAAATTAACATTGTCTGATAAAAATTATTTAAAAAAAATTGCATTAAAAAGTTAAAAGGGCCCTACGTGTTAGACAAAAAGGCAGACAAGGGGCTTTAACATAGATGTACATACATATGTCTAAATATGTATATGAATATATTTTTATTTATAGGTGTGCACATATGTATTTATGTGTGTATATATGTACTTGCAGACATATACACATATAAACACAAATACAGATGTGTGTATATATATATATATATATATATATAAATTTATACAGTATATATATATATATATATATATATATATATATATATATATATATATATATATATATATGTTCAGCTGTTCATTAATAATTTCTCACCTTCAGTCCAGGCTTTGCACAATTCTATTTTACCCAGTTTCTTGCATTTGATAGCTTCTCCTTCCCCAGTTATTGTCAAAATGTCATTTATTAGCTCTACACACCCCCTCTAGCATACTATTGTCAGTAGTTGTACCCCTTTTACAGATGCAGTGTAAATAATCTGTGTTTACCTTTTTACCTTCCATCCCATCCCCTGGCTGTTGTAGCCGCATGAATTTGTCCAGCTGTTCATTTATAATTTCTTATCTTCAGTTCAGGCTTTGCACAATTCTATTTTGCACAGCTTCTTGCTGTAGACAGTTCATCCTTCCCCAGTTATTGTCAAAATGTAATTTATTAGCTCTTCACACCCCTTCTGCACTGGGCAGTGTGCAGCTCATGTATTCTAACCCTTGCAGTAATAGGCTGTGTAATGTTGCACTTTAGTCTGAAGCTGCTGGCTGTGCTTAGCTCCATCCCCTTTATCTCCTTGTGTGTGCTTGGTTTTCACCCCCTTCTTTCCTCTGCTAATTCTTCACTTTCAATTTTTTCTTCTTCTTTCCATATCAGCTCCTGACCATGGGTAGTTTATTGTTACTCTTCTTGTACATTTGGATCTGCTATGAAAATTTTCATTTCCATGTTACCCACTTCTATGCACACATTGGGTATCCAAGTGCTCAGCACCTTGTGGGACAGAGATACCTAAGGGGTGAGTGAGACATTTTCAATATATCTATATGTGGAAGTCAGTCATTTTCCATAACTGCTTTGTTAATACAGAATATACAAACTATCGCCTAGATTTAGAGTTCTGCGTTAGCCGTCAAAACCAGCGTTAGGGGGTCCTAACGCTGGTTTTGGCCACCCGCTGGTATTTAGAGTCAGTCAGGAAAGGGTCTAACACTCACTTTCCAACCGTGACTTTTCCATACCGCAGATCCCCTTACGTCAATTGCGTATCCTATCTTTTCAATGGGATCTTTCTAACGCCGGTATTTAGAGTCTTGGCTGAAGTGAGCGTT
Organism: Bombina bombina; assembly: GCF_027579735.1. Lineage (NCBI taxonomy): Eukaryota > Metazoa > Chordata > Amphibia > Anura > Bombinatoridae > Bombina > Bombina bombina. The sequence continues at coordinate 193,482,132 of NC_069499.1, forward strand.
AGAAATCTAACGACAAGACTCCAGCCGCAGAAAAAAGCCAGGATTTAAGAGCTTTCTGGGCTAATGCCGGTTCATAAAGCTCTTAACTACTGTGCTCTAAAGTACACTAACACCCATAAACTACCTATGTACCCCTAAACCGAGGTCCCCCACATCGCCGCCACTCTATTAAATTTTTTTAACCCCTAATCTGCCGACCGCACACCGCCGCAACCTACATTATCCCTATGTACCCCTAATCTGCTGCCCCTAACATCACCGACCCCTACATAATATTTATTACCCCCTAATATGCCCCCCCAATGTCGCCAATACCTACCTACAATTATTAACCCCTAATCCGCCTCACTCCCGCCTCAAAAACCCTATAATAAATAGTATTAACCCCTAATCTGCCCTCCCTAACATCGCCGCCACCTAACTTCAAGTATTAACCCCTAATCTGCCAACCGGACCTCGCCGCTACTCTAATAAATGTAGTCTAACCCTAACCCTAACACTCCCCTAAGTTAAATATAATTTAAATCTAACGAAATAAAATAAATCTTATTAAATAAATTATTCCTATTTAAAGCTAAATACTTACCTGTAAAATAAACCCTAATATAGCTACAATATAAATAATAATTATATTGTAGCTATTTTAGGATTAATATTTATTTTACAGGCAAAAGGCCCTTTTAAGGGCTTGTAAGGTAAAAGAGCTGTTAAATTTTTATTTTAGAATAGGGTAGGGCATTTTTTTTATTTTGGGGGGCTTTGTTATTTTTTTAGGGGGCTTAGAGTAGGTGTAATTAGTTTAAAATTCTTGTAATCTTTTTTTATTTTTTGTAATTTAGTGTTTTGTTTTTTTTGTAATTTAGTGTTTGTTTTTTTTGTAATTTAGTTTAGTTGATTTAATTGTAGATAATTGTAGGTAGTTTATTTAATTAATTTATTGATAGTGTAGTGTTAGGTTTAATTGTAACTTAGGTTAGGATTTATTTTACAGGTAATTTTGTAATTATTTTAACTAGGTAACTATTAAATAGTTATTAACTATTTAATAGCTATTGTACCTGGTTAAAATACATACAAAGTTGCCTGTAAAATAAATATTAATCCTAAAATAGCTACAATATAATTATTCGTTATATTGTAGCTATATTAGGGTTTATTTTACAGGTAAGTATTTAGCTTTAAATAGGATTAATTTATTTAATAAGAATTACTTTATTTCATTAGAATAAAATTATATTTAATTTAGGGGGGTGTTAGTGTTAGGGTTAGACTTAGCTTTAGGGGTTAATACATTTATTAGAGTAGTGGTGAGGTCCGGTCGGCAGATTAGGGGTTAATAATTGTAGGTAGGTGGCGGCGACGTTGGGGGCGGCAGATTAGGGGTTAATAAATATAATATAGGGGTCGGCGGTGTTAGGGGCAGCAGATTAGGGGTACATAGGGATAACGTAGGTTGCGGCGATGTACGGAGCGGCAGATTAGGGGTTAAAAATAATATGCTGGGGTCAGCGATAGCGGGGTCGGCAGATTAGGGGTTAATAAGTGTAAGGTTAGGGGTGTTTAGACTTGGGGTACATGTTAGGGTGTTAGGTGCAGACTTAGGAAGTGTTTCCCCATAGGAAACAATGGGGCTGCATTAGGAGCTGAACGCTGCTTTTTTGCAGGTGTTAGGTTTTTTTTCAGCTCAAACTGCCCCATTGTTTCCTATGGGGGAATCGTGCACGAGCAAGTTTTTGAAGCTGGCCGCGTCCGTAAGCAACGCTGGTATTTAGAGTTGCAGTGGCGGTAAATATGCCTGTACGCTCCCTTTTTGGAGCCTAACGCAGCCCTTCTGAGAACTCTAAATACCAGCGTTGTTTAAAAGGTGCGGGGGGAAAAAACCACGCGTAGCTAAGCTGCACTTAGTCTTATGGCGCGGTCGGGCCAGGCTGTGACTATACAGCTGGCCCGATGCGCTGAGTAAATATAACAGACCCACTCAGCAGAGAGCAGAGAGTGGGTCTGTGAAACAGCGCTTTTTAAAAAAAAAAAATGAATAGGGGAAATTATGTTTTAATAATGTTTTGCTAATATAATGTTATATAATTCTGCACTATGTGCAGAATTATATAACATTATTTTTAAGGTTTACTGTCCCTTTAATAATAACAATAAATAACAGCTGCAGCAGCTGGGGCTGGAAAGCTACAATTTAAAGGGGCGATTACTGGATGCAATTGGGTTGTAGGGTGCCGGTGCCTATATAACTGATAAATCTGACACTTGTACTTAATACAAAGTCGTATAATTTAATTCTGAAAATAATATTGGGGAAAGAGTATCCCAGTAATCCCCCAGTAATGGGGCATTTGTATTCTACTGACTCAACAGAAAATAGGGCTGGTCTTCATATTTTTCCAGGGCTGCTTTTTATTCCCAGTCCAGCCCTGGCTAAGGGTGTTCCTCAGAGTACAGTATATTTTGAGCATAATTGTGCAAGATGAGAGGCTTCCAGCTGTAAAGTAGCAGCTTTTAAAGCACTGCTCTGACATAAAATAATACAAATAACAGCAATTTGTATTGGCAGAACTGAAGTGAACAATGTTTAGTTAAGTCTCCACTCCAGCTTAAAATGAAATGGGAACATACAGTTTGAAAAACGCCACAAGATGGCATATGGGTAGGAAATGGAGGTATCGGTTGAAGTATCGGTGCATTTGCACGAGTACAAGTACTCATGCAAATACTTGGTATCGGCACCGATACCGATACTAGTATCGGTATCGGTGCAACCCTAATATATATATATATAGTGCTTTTTTGTAATACAAAATATGCCTGTACGCAAAAAAAAGGTGCCGTACTCACCAATTATTATTATATATATATATACACATACACACAGGTATATATATATATATATATATATATATATATATATATATATATATATATATATATATATATATATTGTGCTAAGTAACTTTGAGAAAAGCAAAGGGACACATTTATTTACAATGCTTGATCTATTTTGCAACCCCTCTTGTGAAAACTAGTGTATTTACATGATGATTACAAATATTACCTGTTATGAGATGGCAGAGATGGTGGCACTCAGTACCTTAGAAAATGACTTTTATATGAATTAAACGTTATCTAAAAGTTCACTGTTTTATTGGAACACTTATAAATAAAGGTGCATTTTATGTATTTTTTTGGTGCAGGAGTTGGTGTCCAAAAAAGTGAAAAGATGGCTCTGCACTGGTTCAGGTGATTTTTATGCATAATATTTTGTCCTATGTTGTGTTTTATTATTCAGTTTGTTTCCATTTAATATGTATCATTATTGCTTATGTTTCTGCAGCAGGGCAGCACAGAGCACACTGGCAGTTAGTGGAGACAGAAACCAAACATGGATCCTATGAAGAAGAGAAGATGGGGAACATTTCTTTGTGGATTGTATATCATTATTTTGGTCAGAATTTTAAAATGTAAGAATTTAAAGGGACATTAAACCAAAACATGTAATTCCCCTTAAATAAATTATTGAAACAACATTTTAGTATATATAATTTGATTTTATTGTGATTACTACTTCTACAAAGTGATTGCTTAGTGTAGTGCACAACTTGTTTACAGCTAATCCAAATTGGCCACAATCACTCAGATAACAGCATACTTGAAGTAAATGTTGTGGTTTTTATCTGCTGACATTAATTATTAATAACTAGTCTTCAAGCCGTGTACACGGGCCAAAATGTGTCCAACTCCCGATCCCCCATATACTCGGATCCCCTTTCCCTCCTTCCCCCTCGCTGCAGCTCTCAACATTTTCTTTTTTCTGCAGTGTAGTGTTTCCACCCGCTCCCTCCCCCTTCCAGCCCCCTCCAACCCAATCCCCTCTCCCTCCTTCCCCCTCCCTGCTGCTCTCAACATATTCTTTTCTCTGCACCGTAATAGTCCCAACCGCCCCCCTCCAGCTATGGGCCACCTACCTGCCTCCCTCCTAACCCTCCCACACCACCAACGATCGGCACCACCGGTGCTTAACGACCAGCGCCGTCCTCGCACAGTCTCTACTGTCTCTACTGCGCTGGTCGTTAAGGGGTTAAGGCCAGGTATGTTTGTCTCGCACTGCAGTCTGTGCTGCGCATGACTGCATCGAACAAACATACCTGGCCTTTTATAAAATAGGACTATTAAAGGGATGGTAAATTCAACACCTTTATATTTTGCAATTCGATGTGAAATTTTAATTGATGAAAAACATAAATTTAAAACTTACTTTACTAACTTATATAACTGCTACTTTGCTACTGCACGGTCCGGCAGCCAAGACACTAAGGGGCCCATGTTTCTGGCGAGCCGTCAGAACCTTGCCAGAAACACCAGTTATGAAGCAGCGGTCTAAAGACCACTGCTCCATAACCTGTCTGCATGCTCTGAGGAGGCGGACAGAGATCGCCTGAAATCAACCCGATCGAATACGATCGGGTTGATTGACACCCCCCTGCTAGCGGCCGCGAATCTGCAGGGGGCGGTGTTGCACCAGCATTTCACAAGAGCTGCTGGTGCAATGCTGAATGCGGAGAGCGTATTGCTCTCCGCATTCAGCGATGTCTGTCGGACATGATCCGCTGATCGGATCATGTCGGACAGACATTTCATAAATAGGCCCCTAAGACACTGTTTTCCCCATGACATTCTCGCTGTTGTCCAATCAAAATCGTGGCATTTTGGCATGTTTCACTGAAAAACAAATGGATCCTTTGCGCATGCGTTACCAACGTCATGCGCAAAAGATCTGTGGTTTATTTTTTTTCATTGAAGCATGCCACAATTTGGATTGGACAACGGCAAAAACGTCAGGAAAAAAAAAAGTGTCTTAGTGTCGGGGCTGCCGGAGCGTGCAATAGCAAGTAGCAGTTATATAAATGTTACTAAAAACTAAAATTTATGGGGTTTTTTATCAATGAAACTAATATTATTTTTAAATTTCACATTGAATGGCAAAATATAAAGTTGTTTAATTTACCATCACTTTAATAATTGTTACATTTTTAAAAGTAGTGGGGTTTTTTTGTATTAAAAGTTTTTGCTTGCATTGCACTTGTATAATAATAGGAACATAGCATTGTGATTGCTTCCTTGTATTTATGTGCATATTAACACAAATACTAACACAATAAACTATTATATACATATATGATCCTCCTTTAATATTATAAAAGGGCAATACTAAATTAAAGGGACAGTCTAGTCAAAAATAAACTTTCATGATTCAGATAGGGCATGTAATTTTAAACAACTTTCCAATTTACTTTTAGCATCAGTTTTGCTTTGTTCTCTTGGTATTCTTAGTTGAAAGCTAAACCTAGGTAGGCTCATATGCTAATTTCTAAGCCCTTGAAGGTCGCCTCTTATCTGAATGCATTTTGATTTTTTTTCCCAACTAGAGGGTGTTAGTTTGTGTGCGCCATATAGATAACATTGGGCTCACACCCGTGGAGTTACATAGGAGTCAGCACTGATTGGCTAAAATGCAAGTCTGTCAAAAGAACTGAAATAAGGGGACAGTCTGCAATAGATACAAGGTAATTACAGAGGTAAAATGTGTATTTATATAACTGTGTCGGTTATGCAAAACTGGGGAATGGATATTAAAATGATTATCTAACTTTTTAAACAATACAAATTCTGGTGTAGACTGTCCCTTTAAGCAAAATTAATCAATAAATATTTAGCATATAAAAAGGAGATTAGGTTAACGTACACATCTCTGGGTCTGCACAGCACCAAATGCATTAGAGGCAATGATGTAACCTTATGTACTAGAAATGTAGCTTGCTTTATATGTGTATACATAAATTGGAGTTTAATTAATATATTTCAGCATTTAAAATCCTTAAACCTGTTGTATAACTGGAGCTATTAAATATGGAATTAATAAAGGTCTCCATAAAAAAAAAGTGTGCAATGAAAAACCCCTAATACAGTCAATGGGAGGTTTCAGAGGCATATCTAGAACTAACTGGGCCTTGGGGCAAAGGCTACAACAGGTCCCCCCAGGGGATAGGCAAGGTGTCCGTACACGGACACTGGTGTCCGTGACTAGACCTTGCAGTGTCTGCCACAACCTTAGTATATATTTTATTTCTGATTAAATAAAAGGAATAAAAAAAATTATGTAGTGTGAATAAAGTTAGTGGCTTGTCAAGAGACTGCTAGTGATATTGGGTGATAAGTTATGGAATAAATAAAGCCTGAGTGAAATACTGGATGTGTATCTGCATCTGTATAATAACACCCAGCTCTATACAGACACAGTAGTGACACTGGCACATGCGTATAGCCAGACAAAGGCTGGTTATAGGGTCAATGGTATGTGCATCAGTATAATAACACCCAGCGCTATATAATGACACAGTAGTGACACTGGCACATGCGTATAGCCAGAGGAGGGCTGGTTATAGAACCAGTGGTATCTGCATCAGTATAATAACACCCAGCACTATATAATGACACAGTAGTGACACTGGCTCATGGGTATAGCCAGAGGAGAGCTGGTTATAGGATCAGTGGTATCTGCATCAGTATAAGACCCAGCACTATATAATGACACAGTAGTGACACTGGCACATGGGTATAGCAAGAGGAGGGCTGGTTATAGGATCAGTGGTATCTGCATCAGTATAATAACACCAAGCACTATATAATGACACAGTAGTGACACTGGCTCATGGGTATAGCCAGAGGAGGGCTGGTTATAGAACCAGTGGTATCTGCATCGGTATAATAACACCCAGCACTATATAATGACACAGTAGTGACACTGGCACATGGGTATAGCCAGATGAGGGCTGGTTATAGGATCAGTGGTATCTGCATCAGTATAATAACACCAAGCACTATACAAAGACACAGTAGTGACACTGGCTCATGCGTATAGCCAGAGGAGGGCTGGTTATAGAACCAGTGGTATCTGCATCAGTATAATAACACCCAGCACTATATAATGACACAGTAGTGACACTGGCTCATGGGTATAGCCAGAGGAGAGCTGGTTATAGGATCAGTGGTATCTGCATCAGTATAAGACCCAGCACTATATAATGACACAGTAGTGACACTGGCACATGGGTATAGCAAGAGGAGGGCTGGTTATAGGATCAGTGGTATCTGCATCAGTATAATAACACCAAGCACTATATAATGACACAGTAGTGACACTGGCTCATGGGTATAGCCAGAGGAGGGCTGGTTATAGAACCAGTGGTATCTGCATCGGTATAATAACACCCAGCACTATATAATGACACAGTAGTGACACTGGCACATGGGTATAGCCAGAGGAGGGCTGGTTATAGGATCAGTGGTATCTGCATCAGTATAATAACACCAAGCACTATACAAAGACACAGTAGTGACACTGGCTCATGGGTATAGCCAGAGGAGGACTGGTTATAGGATCATTGGTATCTGCATCAGTATAATAACACCCAGCACTATATAATAACACAGTAGTGAGATTGGCACATGGGTATAGCCAGAGGAGGACTGGTTATAGGATCAGTGGTATCTGCATCAGTATAATAACACCCAGCGCTATATAATGACACAGTAGTGACACTGGCACATGGGTATAGCCAGAGGAGGACTGGTTATAGGATCAGTGGTATCTGCATCAGTAAAATAACACCCAGCACTATACAAAGACACAGTAGTGACACTGGCACATGGGTATAGCCAGAGGAGGGCTGGTTATAGGATCAGTGGTATCTGCATCAGTATAATAACACCCAGCACTATATAATGACACAGTAGTGACACTGGCACATGGGTATAGCCAGAGGAGGGCTGGTTATAGGATCAGTGGTATCTGCATCAGTATAATAACAGCCAGCGCTATATAATGACACAGTAGTGACACTGGCACATGGGTATAGCCAGAGGAGGACTGGTTATAGGATCAGTGGTATCTGCATCAGTATAATAACACCCAGCACTATATAATGACACAGTAGTGAGATTGGCACATGGGTATAGCCAGAGGAGGGCTGGTTATAGGATCAGTGGTATCTGCATCAGTATAATAACACCCAGCGCTATATAATGACACAGTAGTGACACTGGCCCATGGGTATAGCCAGAAGAGGGCTGGTTATAGGATCAGTGGTATCTGCATCAGTATAATAACACCCAGCACTATATAATGACACAGTAGTGAGATTGGCACATGGGTATAGCCAGAGGAGGGCTGGTTATAGGATCAGTGGTATCTGCATCAGTATAATAACACCCAGCGCTATATAATGACACAGTAGTGACACTGGCCCATGGGTATAGCCAGAAGAGGGCTGGTTATAGGATCAGTGGTATCTGCATCAGTATAATAACACCAAGCACTATAAAATAATGTTTTTAATTTCAAATGTACCTTGGTGTCCTTCACTAAGGTCTGTACTTTGGAAAATGTCCGCCACAGCCTTTGTCTGTGCCTATCCCTGGTCCCCCCATTCCAATAGCACCCTTTCTAGCTGGTTTTAATCAACGGGGCTGAGCAGCCACATATGAACAAAAGCAGCTAACTGTGATTCATCCTTTCCCCTTGGTTAGTCCACACATAGGGGTCTATTTAAAGGGACATGAAACCCCAATTTTTTCTTTCATGATTTAGAAAGAGTGTGCAATTTTAAACAACTTTCTAATTTACTTCTATTATCTAATTTGTTTCATTCTCTTGATATTCTTTGCGGAAAAGCATATCTAGATAGGAATACATGCACGCTAGCGCAAAATACATTTTCTTGGAACTTGTGATACGAACGCAACCCAAAAAGCGCAAAAATTAAAATACAAGCAGAGTTTTCGCTTAATAAAATTAGGTAAATTATCATACACAACTCCTTTTACCATGACTTATTGTCAGTTAAAAAAACAAACACAAAACAAACAAACAAAAAAAAAACAATGATTATTATTCTAGTTTCATTGGATAACTTTAAAAATATTAAAGCTTTACATAGTTAACAATTTAAACATTTCAGTATTTATTTAAAGTGATGTTCACACAATTTTGCCTATGTAAATTAAAAGAAAAAAACTAAGAAAGAGCAATCAGTGTGGTTGTCAGATAAGCCGGTTTGGTTGCATAGCAACTCTTGTAAACAGACAAGAAACTACTATTGTTCGTACAAAAGCAGTGATTGGTAAATCTGATTATTATGTCACTTCGCTGTTTTCCCTGAAGATTAACAGCAGCATTATCATTCCAGGTAAATACCATATTGCTGTTTATCTTGTGTCTCAAAATATTATCTATGCTGAAAGAAAATGATCTAAAATGATCGTCATTACAATAACTGAGCTCTGTTTTGAATGCCACTGATAGCAAAACTGTGCTTTAAGAAAACTATTGAAATGTTGCTATAAATTGATCTATTTGGTTTTTACTCACTTTTATGCACAATAGCAGACTTCCTCCTTATATTGCCCAGTGAGTTCGGCTTTAGAAGTTAAAGGGATAGTAAAGTCATAATTTAACTTTCATGATTCAGATAAAACTTGCAGTTTTAAACTACTTTCTAATTTGTTTCTACTCTCTAATTTGTTTTGTTCTCTTTGTTGAAAATCTTAGGGGAAACAAGGCACTTCTTCAAGCTAGCTGCTGATTGGTGACTGCAAATGTATGAATCTTGTCATTGGCTTGCCTGATATGATCAGCTAGCTCCCTGAAGTGAATTGTTTCTCCTTCAACAAAGGATACCAAAAGATTTAAGCAAATTTGATAATATAAGTACATCGGAAAGTTGATTAAAATTGTATGATCTATCTGAATCATAAAAGAAACATTTTACATTTCATGTCCCTTTAACAGATGAGGAATTATATGGATTTACTAAAGGGTATAAATATTATACTCTTTCAAGAAAGGGACATTTAATCTTAAGAAAAATAATTAAGTTGCTTATAAAATTACAAAAAAAAAAATGCCATTAATTTTACCCTGGCAATTGTGTCTTCTGTTATATTGTTTTTAAGCATATTTGGCAAATCTGAATGTGAGTTGCTAATGTTGTCTCTTATTTAAGCGAAGTGGGTGTGTTACTGCAGTAACCATGGGTGCTGCAAAACAGTTGTAAATGTGGCTATTGTAGGAAGGAGTTACCATTATGAGGAGGGGGTTCTTGGTTAGTATTTTATTGTGGTGAGAGATCTGTGGATTGATTGTAAGTTTGAAGGCACATGAAAGTCCAAATGATGTACAACATTGTTACAAACTCTGCTGCAATAGTGTTCAAAATATGGATATGAAGCTGTTAAAGTGGTTGGGGGTCACAAATAGGATTTTAATGTGGTGGGCGATGCAGATTGTATAGTGGTAATAATGCTATGGCAAAAGAAAGAGTTAATTTTAGCGCTGCAGAATCTGTTGGCACTCTACAAATAACCGATAATAATAACTTTGCTAAAGGTGTGCGAGAAAAATTAATGTGACAGCTAGTCTAGTGACCATAGGATCCCTAATACATACTGTAGGTACAACATATATACCAAGGTTCTATCTTCTGAGGCTGGAAGATCTTTCACACAAGGTCAAAAGAAGTTGCATTTTGTCAGGTTGCAGAAAGTTGCAACTGGCTTAAATGGACAGTAAAGTCAAAATTAAACATTTGTGATTCAGATGGAGCATGCAATTCTAAACAACTTTCCACTTTACTTCTATTATCTAATTTCCTTTGTTTTCTCTTGATATCCTTTGTTGAAAAGCACATGCACACATTTTTAGCATCAGCACAGCACTATTAGGAGCTAGCTAATGATTGGTGGCTGCACACATTTGTCTATTGTCATTGGCTCGCCAGATGTTTTCAGCTAGCTCCCAGTAGTGCATTGCTGCTTGCTCAACAAAGGATACCAAGAGAATGAGGCAAATTTGATAATAGAAGTAAAGTAAAAATTGTTTAAAAGTATATGCTGTATCTGAATCGGGAAAGAAAATAAAATGTGGGTTTTTATGTCCTTTTAATATACAGCCTCTGTAACAGTGGCAATTCATTACATAATGTTAGTAAAAGGCTGTCATTATTTTTTTAAAATGTTTAAATCCCATGGAAAGGTGCTGGTCAGGGCCGCCACTAGAAATTTTGGGGCCCCTGACTCAACCATTGATCAGGGCCCCCCCCCCCCTCCTTTGACATGTGCAATTTTTGACCAAGTGACTAAAATGTATATGCACTTTATTCTTAATTGTCTATTTAAACTTGGAAATGTTGTAAAGGTAGTAACATACACACACAGACACACTCATACAGTGAAACACACACACACTCACACATAAGGATTCACATATAGCAGACACACGCAAAGAAACACACTCAGACACAGAAACCCAATCAGACACTTAGCACTTGTTTACATTGACCTGACAAGTAATGAGGTAAACTACAGTTTTGTAAAAAAAGGAGATTTAGAAAACAAAATATGGAGTTCTGATTATCTTTTTCTAAAGGAAGATGACAACTAAATTATGACAACAGCATGTAGTGGCTGAAAGGAAGGGCCCTGAACTGCCTAAACAATAATTTAAAGGTTAAATGGTGGAGTGGTTACTTCCGGAAAGGTCTTGTTAGTCTCAAAGTCTGTAGAAAGATGTGAATAATTAGTAGTAAGGTCAAAATATCCTAAAAAGGAACAGACAATGGACACACACACACAAACTCAAACTTGCACATACACCCAAGGAAACACTGACAGAGACAGCCTCAGAAAACACACAAAGACATATACACACACACAGAGAGACACCCACATGAAAAACACAGAAAGACATACATACACACACCCTCACTGAGACATCCACAGAAAACACAGACATACATACATACATACACACAAACACCCTCACAGAAACACCCATAGAAAAAGCTCAAAGACATATGCACACACCCTCACAGACATCCACAGAAAATGCACAAAGACATACACACCCACCCTCACAGAGAGACCCACAGATAAAAAATACATACACATAGAGACACAAACCAAAGCACAAAGACATAAACACATACACCCACAGAAACACTCACAGGAGGAAACATTTATGCACCTTGCATCCCCTAAATCAACAGTGTGTGACATGCATGATAAAAAAATGCAGAAATTAAGAGATCACTTTTTAAAGAATCATATTTGTAAATGTGCAAACAAAAATAATTCTGTGAATTCAAAATTGTACATTAATGAGCTGGGTAGATGGCTAGATGAAGAAAAGTACCTTTAAAAGGTTGACATATGTTTGTTTTTTTTTTTTTCCCATTTTCCCCAACCAAGAGCACCACTTCAAATATAGTGTACAAATTTTCCCATCTGTCAGCTGTACTTATAGATTTTGAAAATGCTGTACTCTATATGGTCTTGGTGGGACCATAAGCTGTGGTACTTATACCATTAGATCTGGTTAAATGCAGGATTTAGGCTTGTTGGTATGTATTTCAAAACTAAGTCAGCTGTAGTGTAAACTGAACAGTTTTAAGTTAACCTGTCTCATTTCAAACACTGAGCAATCTTAGTCTGAGAGTATAAAATTTTATGCAGATGTAAAAATCTTAGATAAAATGCCTCCTTGCATCTGGAAAGTCCTTGCATAAAGGGGCAGTAAACTGGAATGTAATATATATATATATATATATATATATATATATATATATATATATAATGCATATCTGCCAAAAGGGCATCTACCATTTGTGTATTGAGGAGGAAACATTTCTGCATGCTTTTAAATATAATATTTCTACAGCATTGTCAAATAATCATAAATACACTGCTGCTAAAAAAAAATGTTTTTATGGACCCCTGGCCCCACCATACAACTACTACCACACTGAAGTTACAATCCAAAATTGCACAAAGAAATAAAAAAACATTTGCTAAGTAAGTCCACCTCCTCTTCAAATGAAAGTGATCTGCCGTCTGACTCAGGCACACACTGTACAAAGTGCCAAGTCTGTCTCACACTGAGCATAGTGGTTTAGTGCACACTAAGAAATCCTCTCAAATGCTAATACTTTACTACTTGTAATAACATTTCCCATGATCAATTAGCACTCTGCTGTAGTACCCACTGGTGGCTGCAAAAATTAAAAAAAAAAAAATTTTTTTTTTTTTTTTTTTTTTTTAGTTCTTGCCTCATGGGGCCCCCCTGGCTCATTGGGCCCCTGACAGGAGTCACCCCTGTCACCCCCTGATGGCGGCCCTGGTGCTGGTAAACTGGCTTACTCAATGACAACTGCGATAAGGAGGACACAGAACTGGCACTTTTAAGGGGGAAAACAGGATTAATTATGTTAGTTATAGAAATTACAGGGGTCTCTTAAAGATACCCTGGTGCTACCCACTCCTGATAAGTACAATGTAGGGGTATGGAGCTAGGAAAGGGAGCTATAGGGTGCAGCTATTTCTAAAATATGTAACTTTATTTTAACAGATTAAAATCTATTGGAGTTTAAATATGACCAATCAAAAAAATAAAATAATATATATATATATATGTACAGTATAAGTGAGAAAAAATATAAGTATTTTTATATATATATATATATATATATATATATATATACTATAAAGCATAGTATATATCCATACCCACTAAATCAAAAAAGAGCTGCGACTTCTCTCCCCCATGTGGCAAAAAAGGCCTTGTTTAGGAGGATTCCTTCTCAGGATGAGGAGAAGGGCTTGTAGGAAAAAACTGCAGGATGATGTCAGAGGGAAATGGCCCCAAGATTCCCGGCCGATAGCTGGATACCTCAGCATCGGGTGGGGACACCCCTCACACACCACCAACAGACAAGGAGTTAAACAGGACTTTTCAGTCAAGGTAATGCGTTTCGGCCCGTATATGGACCTTTATCAAACCGGAAAAAGAGCTGTAATGACGCGTTACCTTGACTGAAAAGTCCTGTTTAACTCCTTCTTGGGGCCATTTCCCTCTGACATCTTCCTGCAGTTTTTTCCTACAAGCCCTGCTGGTTCTTCTCCTCATCCTGAGAAGGAATCCTCCTAAACAAGGCATTTTTGGCCACCTGGGGAGAGAAGTCACAGCTCTTTTTGGGCTTAGTAGGTATATATACTATGCTTTATAGTATATATAAAAAAATTACTTATATTTTTTCTCACACACACACATATATATATATATATATATATATATATATATATATATATATATATATATATATATATATATATATATATATATATATATTGGTCATATTTTAACTCCAATAGATTTTAATCTATTAATATAAAGTTACATATTTTAGAAATAGCTGCACCCTATAGCTCCCTTTCCTAGCTCCATACCCCTTTAATGACAACTGCAACAGGATTATTATGACCTTTCTCTTAGAATATGAAAAGCAATAAATGTATATGCATTTGTGTAAAAGCAGAAATATATGCAATCACACGTTACTTGGTATGTAAGTTTGATATTAATGTTTAATGTTGATATTATTGCTTTCAATTGTGTTTATAGAGCATTACGTACTGGCTACAATGGACACCAGTCTAAACATTTGTGTACAAAATCTATTCTCTATGGAGTCTACAAGTACACTTCCAAAATGCAAGATATTAACAAGTGATATCTATAACTCAAAAAAACTCTCATGTCCTACAAAAGAATCATACCCAACAAAAAAGCAGTCTAAACAGCTCCAAGCAAAATACATTAAGAAAATATCTGAAGACCTTCACTTTTCAAAAGAAGTTGTTAAGGATCGAGGGTTGGCGTGTCTTCCCTACTATGAGTGGGATTCTAAAGGTATCTATGATGTCTCTGATATTTTGCCCAATTTAGAGAGGAAGAGGCTATCAACATTTTTCCCAATTCAACACAAGCTCTGTCACATGAGAGGTGCATTACTTTTTAGACCAAACAACAGAATAAGCTGCAGTAAATTTGGGAAAAGTATATGGATGAAACCTAAAGCTAAAGAAAACCAGATAATTAGTTATTCTCTTCCTCCTAAGACTCTAAATCAAGATGTTTTCTTGACTGAGACTGAGACTCAAGAGGTTCCATTAACAATTCAAATGAAAAGAAAATCTGACTTTAGTAAAACTACTTATCAAATTGAGAAATACTCAACATGGAATTCAATTTCTCTAAATAATGTGGAAAAGACCACTGGCGATTTGTTTGTGGATAAGTATTCTAATAATGAAGAGGTTAAAAGTAGACTGTGTCAAAATGATGACTTAAATTTCTCTGATAAGCTTATCAGGGAAGAAAACATGATTAACAGAGCAGATGACCACATTCAAGAAGAAAAGAAAACTGAAATGCCTCTTCCTGTCTATTATAAGTAAGATGTGTTAATTTCTCCATGTTTTGGAAAATGTCCTTCCTTAGATTAAAGCACATACAGTTTGAGCGCCAATGTATTAGTGATATTATAAATAAATGGTATTTATACAGTGATCATTAGATACACATTACAACTTAGTCCTATGTATGTATGTGCACTCATATACTGGCTCCACTTATTTTAAAGACATAAATAGTGTAAAAACCATATAGATGACATATAATATGTACATGAGAAAATGGATAATACTCACATACAGTATACACATATACAAATATAAACCCCTCAAGTATCAAGTCCATATACCTATGGAAACTCGCAATCAATATTGCGTTCTTGTTACAGCTGATGATTCGGGTGGCGATGCTGCTATTAATCATACAGGTGTTGGAGCACCTCTCAAGAGAAACATGTGAAAACAAAAGGGAAAACAGCGCAAAAGCCACTCTAAGTGTATACTGTTTAAAATCAATTTTTAATACATAAAAAAACAAAGACATCAGCACACTCACATGTCAAAACCTCAAAAGATATGAGGTATTAAAAGCACAGGAATCGCATATGCTGCGATAAAGCACTTTCAGCAGTATGTCCGTGGATGTAATGTTCCGGTGTACATGTGCTCAGGACACAGACCCTCGGGGCAGTGGTAGGGATTTGAAGACACCAACCCCTGGCCCGGGGAAGAGTATCCTGGACGTGGATAGATGATATTCTGTGATTCATAGTTGCTAGAAGTTATTGTAGAATAAATGGAGAGTGCAACATTTGTATATAATATATTGTGGCTTCACTGTGACTTATAGTTAGTTAATAGGAGTAGCTGCAGGATTCAATGAGAGAAAAATATAGCAATGTGGAATGTTCAGGCTTCAGAGTAAACTGGTAGAAGATTGACACTTAGATGCAAACTAAGGTTTGTTGCAGGTTCACAGTACATAATATTATATAGAGCTGTATGTCAGAATTAAGCAGGGCAGCACAGGTGATAGACAAGTTGCAAGATTTAGGCATTAATTACTGTTTGTGCATATATATGCAAACTAAGGTTTGTTGCAGGTTCACAGTACATAATATTATATAGCGCTGTATGTCAGTAATAAGCAGAGCAGCACAGGTGATAGTCAAGTTGCAAGTTTAAGGCATCAATTACTGTTTGTGCATATATTGGAGAATCACATAAAAGCTTTTAACTGAACACATAGATGCAGAGTTCTGAATATGTTAACATATTTGTAGAAGGATATTTCAGCTATGACAACTTGTAGCAGAGAATAGTTATAAAGTTCTGAGTAATATGCTGTTGTAATAATTAGAGAGTGATGATAACCAAAAGTATACTTGATTTATAATAAAGTTCAGAGTTTGTTAAAGGGATACTAAACCCAATTTCTTTCTTTCATGATTCAGATAGAGCATGAGATTTTAAGCACCTTTCTAATTTACTCCTATTATCAATTTTTCTTTGTTCTCATGCTATCTTGATTTGAAAAAGCAGTACTGTAAGCGTTAGAGCCAGACCATTTTGTGTTCAGCACATGGGTAGCACTTGCTGATTTGTGGCTAAATGTAGCAAACCAATCAGCAGCTCTACCAAGGTGCTGAACTAAAAATGGGCCGGCTCCTAACCTTTTATTACTGCTTTTTCAAATCAAAATAACATAAGAACAAAGAAAAAATGATAATAGGAGTAAATTAGAAAGTTGCTTAAAATTGTGTGCTCTATCTGAATCATGAAATAAAAAATGTGGGGTTAGTATCCCTTTAAGTAGCAGTGTCCAGGTAACAAAATGGAATTATTTGGATACTTGCGATTTGATGATTTTAAGAAGAGGAAATAGGGAAAGCTGAAGCTTGAATAAGTTGGTAGAATTCATGCAGGATCAGCCACAGACCTAAGTTGTTTTCAGGAACACAACTTCAAAGTTAATGCAAAGCACATAAGACCTGAGAAGGCTTAAAAAGAGGCTGAGGGAATCAGGTGCATGAATGATTAATCAGGCAGGCAAACTGAATGCAAATACTGCCCAAAACCAGCATGAGTGTCAGAATCAGGGAAGGCAGTCTTAAAGGGATAGTGACATTAGGCTGAGATATGTTACAGTGGATAACCTCTCTGTGTCATTAGTGGAGAATTCCTCAGTCCGTAATCCAATACGGTCTAGTGATCCTGCTACTAAAAATAAAACATCAGTGAGGTAGGAGGAAGAAAGAGAAGAGGAAAATGGGAAAGGTAGACGTGGTAAGATGAGGGGTGAAATTAGCACGGACTGAAGGGGATGTGAAGTGAAAAGCTACAGTCAGAACTAGAGAAACAAGGCAAGGAGCATAACTGTGGGGAAGTTACAAATCTAGAGAGTAATTAAAGGGGTGCTTAAAAGATGAGAAGATGGTAGAGACTGATGGATGAATAAAAATAAAGAGTACAGAGAAAGGAGGTAAAAATAAATTAAAATAAAGGGGCAGTAAAGTCAAAATTAGACTTTCATGATTCAGATGGAGCATGTTATTTTAAACAACTTTCCAATTAACTTATAATATCAATATTGCTTTGTTCTCATAATATAATTTGTTGAAGAGTAAAGCTAGGTAGGCTGATAGGAAGTCAGGAGTGTGCACACTTCTTTTGGTCTTTAGCAGTCTATGGCAGCAGTGTTTGCAACTATGTATAACATTGCTATAAACAATGTAAACACTGCTGCCAGAGACACATGCACACTCCTGAGCTCACTTAGGACTACACTTTAACAAAGGATACCAAAAGAACTAAGCAAAATTGCTAACAGAAGTAAATTGGAAAGTTTTTTTAATTTTTAAATTTTTTGAGGTGCCAACGTACAAAGAAAACAGTAAATTTAACAAGTTTAGTACAAGACACTTTAGGTAAGTCCATTCACGTTACAGAGTATGCAAATAACTTTGTGTAGAAGTGTCCTGTATGAGTAATCAACCAGAGGCTGGGGGAGCACAGGGGAGGTGTGAGGCACCTCAACTTTTCATTTTTACTTTTCCATAGGTTTTTGGTGAGAGTCTAGAGTTTCTTTACTGAGAGTATATGTTGGTTGGGAAAGCTTTCAACCAACTACACAATTGGTTAAACAGATTGTGGGGAAAATAAATGTGAGATAACAATGTTAAAAGAATCATGTTGTTTCAGAAGCCTAACAATCTGGCTTCATTGATGTAATATATAAGAATATAGTGCAAGTGTCTTAAAGGCTTCTCTTGTTTCCTGGAAAGAGAGGGGGGGGAAGAGAAAAAAAAAGAAAGGTGGGAGGGATAGAGTGTGAGTAAGGTGGGGATGGGGTTTTGATGGCCTTAGGATTAGACCTTTACTTCCTTACGATTTTTATGACGTCTAGGGAGGGGAGGAGGGGAGGGAAGTCTAAGGGTTGGAGTTAGCGGATCGTAGATAGCTCTTCCAAGGGGCCAAGATTTCTGAATGTAGGTCTATGGTTCCTCGGTTGAGGAAAACTGCTTCTTCCATGGTTTTAAAATATGAAAGAAGTTCGTCACCTTTTGGATGGCGGGGCGCCATTGGTTGTTTCCAGTGTCTAACTATCGTTAGTTGCTTTGCCATCATGAGGTATATGAATAGGGATTTCTGGGACTTGGGAATTTTAGGGAGTTCTAAGTGGAGAAGATATGTTTCTAGACACTTACTGGTTGTGAGTGAAAGGAGGTCGCACAAGTGTAGTACTTTCCTCCAAAGTTGTCTAATTACTGGGCAGCTCCACCAAACATGGTGGTCTTTCCCTTTTCCCCCTGATTTTTCTAACAGGTCTATGGGTTAGTTTGGGATATTTTGTGCAGTCTGCTTTTGACCCAGTGCCATCACATCAGGAGTTTGAAGTATAGTTCAAAGACCGTCACACAGTGTATAGTCTTTCTAGTGTCTACTATAGCCCTCATCCAGTGTTTAGTTTCAATCTCTTTATTGAAGTCTTTTTCCCAAGTTAGTATGCTATGAATTTTGTGAAGGGTTGGACAGTCTAGTAGACATTGGCAGTGTACTGTTAGCGGTCTGTGCCCCTGAAGCCCTGCCTTCCATCTTGTTTCCCAAGTTGTAATAGGTCTGGGGTTTATGCGTAGGAACCCCCAACTTTTTAGTAGGGATCGAAAGCGGATCTCTTCAAAGTGCAACCTGGTGGGGATATTGTGTCGGGTGATTAATTCTGGGGTGGGGGGATAACCAGGTCATGCCACTGTGTAAGTCACTCGTTGTTCTGATGTTGTGGTTGGACCAGCTGTTGGGGTTAGAGTCAGGTAATCCATGTAATAGACCTCTAATACTGTGTAATGGGGATGGGTGAGGGGCGATCATGACAAAGTGCCAAAGTGTATGCCATTGTTCTAGACAGTGTTTGATAATTGAATTGACTAGGGGTATAGAGGATTTACAGTGTTGTAGAATCCAGATAAGGTCAGATAGTAGGAGGTGTTGGGGTAAAGAAGCTTGTTCTATCTCGTACCATCTTGGATGCTCACCAGGAGTGCGCCATAGGGATAAGTGCATAAGCATAGCTGCTTCATAATAAAATTTAAGGTTTGGGAGGCCAAGACCTCCCCTGTCAATTGGAGCAAGTAGGATCTTGCGCAAGATCTGTGGGCATGAGTTTGCCCAGACATATGTTTAAAAGAGATTGGTAGGTGTCTAGGAGTACAGCCTGCAGTTTAAGTGGTAGGCATTGAAATAGGTAGGTAAGTATTGGGAGTAACATCATTTTGAAGGCTGAGATCCTACCCAAATTGGAAAGTTATTTAAAATACTGTGCTCTATCCAATCCATTTAAGTAACATTTTTACTTTAATGTCCCTTTAAAAACACCAGTTCAAAATGTAGAAAAAGTGGAGAAGAAAGATAAGAGATAAAGTAAATCAAAGAAATGGCAAAGTGAGATGAAGATAGTTATAGAGGACATACATAAGTACTAAAGGTAAATAAAATAATAGCAAAGTGAGATATAGGTAGTTATAGACAGATATAGAGGACATACTGTACATCAGTACTAAAGACAGGGGAAATTAAGATAAAGGATGATATATGTATGGGAACAAAAAAGTGAGTGAGAGTTAAAGGGGGACAAGCTGTACAGAAATAAGCTTGAGGGTGATAGAGGTGGTTAAAAAAGGACTGAAAAAGGGGAAGTGGATGATAGCATTATTCAGCAACTAAAAGATCTGGGAAAGAAATAATGGGAGGAGGACAAATAAACATCCATCATTTCCTTTCAGAGTAATTAGTGTTTTGAGTATTTTGAGAAAAGCTCTCCAAGTTGAAAGAAAAATCAGTGAGATCTGTAGGGCAAAAATGTTTAGATAATTATGCTTGTATTTGAGAGACAATTTCACACACACCCATGGAACACCCATGTTCAGCCCCTTTTATGATAAAAAAAAAAACAATTACGCTTTGTATTTTGTACTTATAAGTATGAATTTCTAAGTGTTCTTTGCACATCCAGTGTAATTATGATCTACGCTGTGCATATTTCGTTGAAAAAGATTTTTATTGTTTTTTCCTCAATCATTATAACATAACATGTAGGTTATCAGGGCTTGCATTGACAGTTCACAATCTAAATGATAATTCTAACATTACAACACAGGTGTTCAATGATGTGCTAAACAAAAATGTGATATAAGCATAGTACAAGGAAATAAAGTTCATGTCCATACTGTCAGGGCCTTGGCCACGGAAACACTCAATTCGGTCTGTATCAAAACCCACTACAAAGGCACCCAAATGACCTGTAAAACTTAAGAAGCATTCCCTCATCCTACTAATCCCAGAAAATCTTTCCATCCTCAGGGCAATATAACCGTTATCAAGGCCTAAAACCTTGAATTATGAATATTAGTTAAGTGCTCTGAGCATTATGGTGCGTAAATTAGGTAATCTCTCTTATCTAGCCTCTGTGAACATGATCCACGGTTCCCAGACGGATATAAACTGCTCCTTGGCATCCAATAAATCAGCTACATTACTGCTCATTTGGTAATAATATTCAATTTTGTTTCTAATAATCTGAAAGGAGGGAATTACTGTTTTCCAATATTGGGCTATATTCAATCTAACTATTGTACAGATAATAAATACAAACTTGTTTTGTGACTTATTAAACCCTGGTATAGGTTCATGCAAAAGGGCCTGAGTAGGAGTCACCTTAACGGATCTCCCAAAAATATCACTTAATAGGGTGGATGTTTGTGACCAGATGTCAAGGTCCTGGGGACAATATCACCACATATGTGAATATGTTCCAAGTTTGTCACACCCTCTCAAGCACTGCCTTTTACCCGGCTCAGAACTGTGTAATCTGGAGGGGTGGAAATACCACCGAAATGCTGTTTTCATATAATTCTCTTTTAGGTGTGTGCATAAAGAGAAGGAGGTCCCCGTATGTAAAATAGTGTTCCATTTATCGAATGGCCAAGTAAAATTAAATTCTTCCTCGCACTTCTGCATAAAGGGGAGTTTGAGTGCCCTTAATGGGGAGTTGAAAAGAACATATAACCTAGAGATATTGCCGTGTGATCTCTGTTCTGACAGACATATCTGTTCTAAATAAGTGATATTCCCTGTGTATGAGCTGCGCAGCACATCAGCCACCCTCGCCCTGAGCTGTAAGTAATGAAACCAACTGGGTTTGCCCTGTTCATTAAGACTAGTATATGTGTTAAAATCCATAAAAGTCTGACCCCGCAAATTGTCCGCGATCCTGTATAGCCCCCTATTAGCCCATTTATCTTGGAGTCCTAAATTAAATGTGGATGAGAAAGTGACTAAAGGAGTTGCCTTAGATGCCTTAGGGATAAGCTTAAATTTAGAAGTTAAAAAGTCCCATAATGTAATAGAGTGATAGAGAGGAAGGTTCTCCAGACAGCAGGTCTATGGGGTAAGAGGGCATCCCTGTCTAGTTCCATTTGTGATAGTTATAGGCTTTGATTTGAACCCTGCAATTTTAACAAACGCTGAAGGATGCGAATAGATAGTTGAGATTTCCTTACTAAAATTACGCGTTATACACATCGTGACAAGAACCCTGTCCAAGTAATCCCAGTATATGCGGTCAAATGCCTTCTCTGCATCCAAGGAGAGGAACAGAGAAGGCACCCCATTCACCGATGCACAATTTATCAAATCAATCACTTTTCTGACATTATCTGGGGCCTCCCTATTGGTTATAAATCCTACCTGGTCCGGATGGACAAGTTTGGGCATTACTCTGTTAAGTCTAGAGGCTAGGATTTTGGAAAATATCTTAATGTCTTGGTTTATCAAAGAAATCAGACGATAATTTCTGCAGTGCTGTTTACTTTTTGCCAGGCTTCGTAATAACCGAAATCCGGGCCAATAAAAATTATTTGGGGAGAAAGCCCCCTACCAACATGTGATTAAATGTGCTAACTAATAAAGGACCCAGTTCGTCCAAAAATAATTTGTAAAAAGCACTAGAGTATCCATCCGGACCAGGAGCTTTTTTGACTTTTAAATTTTTAATCGTTAGTCTAACTTCATTGAGGGTGATCGGTGCATTTAGGTTGCCCAGATCAACTGTGTCAAGTTTGGGCAAATTACACTGACTCAAAAAATCTTGAGATTTAGTTGTATTAACGAGATTGTTAGTCCCTCGGGGTAGGGCATACAAGGACTGATAGTATGAAGCAAATGTGTCTGCTATTATCTGCGGGTGATTAGAAGTGGACCCATCCGGTTTCTGAAGTTGTGGAATAGTTGTTAGCTTCGTAAAGTCTTTTAACTTATTAGCCAACATTTTGTAGGGCTTATTGGCATAAAAAAAATACTGTGTATCTACGATTTTAAGGGATCTGGCAGTTTCCTGGGACAACAACCTATCAAGCTCTTCTCTCTTAGCAGTTAAAGTTCGAATTGTTGTGTTACTATGGTTAGAGCAATGTTGTATATGTAATTGCTTGGTCTCCTCTCTGAGCCTCTCAATGAGTGCTTGTGCTGTTTTTACTTTGACACTAGCTTCTCTAATCAACATTCCTCTAGTAAAAGCTTAAAGCGCCCCCCATGTAAAGGCAGGGTTCTTTACTGACTGGAGATTAAGCTGAAGGAATCCCCCAATTTTTTTCTTCAGAGTCTGAAGAAATATTTTATCTTTGAACAAAGAGGAATTTAAAGTCCAACTTCAGTTTCTTAGGGGGTCTATCAGGCCTGATAGTTTGGTGAGCACTAAATTATGATCTGACCAAGTACTGACTACAATGTCAGTAGTTATAATTAAAGGTGCTAAGATCTGGCTAACCAGGATATGGTCAATTCTCGAATAAACCTTATGAGCTGTGGAATAGAAAGTGTAATCCCTACTGTTACCATTGTGCACCCGCCAGCTGTCTAGTAAATTGTGGTCCAGATGAAATATATATTAGTATCTTTCTAATATTTTGGGGCTGGGAAGAAAGTCCAGTACCAGACCTATCTAGCCCTGGATCTATCACTAGGTTGAAGTCTCCTCCAATAATTAAACAATATTGTTTCCAATATGTCAATAGTTTACTAATTCTAGACAAAAACTGATCTTGGAACTCATTGGGAGCATATACATTATGGCCTTTCGTCTTTTCACATTGGAGTGGAGTCCCCTGACATTATGTGTTATTACATTAAGTGTCATTAAGGGAATGGACTAAAGGTTGCTTTCAGCATACTAACATTGCTATACATTTCTACAGACATCAGCAAAACACTTCTAGGAGGCAGTACAAATGGGCCCAACCCTCTTGAACAGAATACCTCAGTTATATTTTGTCTATAATGCAAATATAATTGGTACCTGAAACCTGGTTGTCGTCGGAGACCTGACCTGTCGAGGAAAGAAATTTGAACATTGCCAGTATATTTGGATAACCTTAAAACAAGAAAAATAACCAATAACATGACAAACCCGACACTCGGGTTATTTAACTCTGAAACTGTGGGTGACCTAATGTCCCCCTTAAATTTAGTAAGAATTGTATGATAACTTCAGTGGCCTCAATGTGGGGGGAGGGAAAAGAGAGAAGGGTTAGGGAAGGTGAAAACCGTAAACTGTGATCACGTCCAAACTTGGTAAAAACCTAGGGGATGTACAAGGACAAGTACAACCCCATCTTCACAGCCCCCTAAACTGAGGTATTAACAACTCAAGTCATCTCAACAATGACCACTGTGACCCTGAAGGGTGTCTTCAAGTGGGGCTTTCCCGTTCTTGTCTAGATCTGGAGTTCTTGCCATGTCTGCTCACTGGTGTCCAGTCTCTTGCGATAGCTTTACGCTGTGGTTTTGGGGGAAGAAGACACCTCTGCAAGATTATTGTCCAAGTTCAATTTTCCTAGGATGGCCTGGCCCTCGGAGAGGGACGAGCACGAGTAAGATGTTCTCTCAAACATGAAGACCAGCTTCAACGGAAATCCCCACCTGTACTTAATCTGCGCCTTAATCAGAGCCGAAACCACAGGTTTGAGCTCCCTTCTCCTCTTGAGGGTTGCTGGTGAGAGGTTGGTGAATAGTTGCAGATTATGGCCTTCAAAGATGACTTTAGGTAGTTTATGGACTGCCTGCATGATTTGATCCTTGACATGGAAATAATGCAGCTTGTTGATCACATCCCTTGCAGCTGATGGTGTAGGTGGCCTGGCAAGTGTCCTGTGCACTCTGTCCATGAGAAATAGTGAGGAATCCACTTCCGGTAGTATTTGTTTAAACAGCTTCAAAAGTGTTTCCGATAGGTTATTGTAAGATTCGGGGAGATTACGTATTCTGATGTTAGATCTCCTGGATCTATTTTCAAGGTCTTCTAAAGAATCTTCCAGCCTTTGAATCTGTTCTTGCTGTGATTGAATGGTTGAATGAAGATTGGGTATCTCATCTGAAATGTCGTCAACTCTGTCCTCTAGAGCTTCAGTTCTGTCTCCTGTGTCTGAAATGTCTTTTTTTAATTCAGAGAGAGCGGCTCTCATCTCTTCTTTAAATAACTACTTTATGTGTTGCAGGAGCTCACCATTTGGTGGTCACAGTCAGCGCTGCCGGGGGACTTTTAGGAGAAGATTGCTGGAAGTCCCTATCAAGAGAAAGGTCCCCAGCTCCCTGCTTCTTTTTGAGCTGAGACCTTGAAAGGCAGTCTTTACAGATTGATTTCTCCCCTTCATTGCAAGAATAGAGCTGTATATTGCAAAATAAGGCTTGAATCTCAAATCAGGACACTATAGAGCCACCTATTTGGCAAGTGTTACAGAGGGTACATAAGGAAGGGAATCCCCCAAGTCCACTGAAACTGTGTTTTTCTAATACTGCTTCATTACTGTAGGCTCAGACATTTCTTGCATTTGGATTAGTGGTGAGCATCGGGGTGTCAGCTCTTAGACTTACTTGAGAAATCTCCCTCGGTGTCCTGTGCCCAAGGTGGTATCTCAGTTCTAGGGAGAGAGTGGACAGATAGTATAAAGTCTCTTAACTGCATTATACACCCCTTCAGGTGCAAAAAATCAAACGTGCATAACGGACCACAAAGCCCCTCTCCCCAGGGATGATGTCCTCACAGCACGATGCCGGAACAGGGAACTTAGGATATGACCCTCCAACACTCTGGGTGGCGGGAAAAGGAAGGGGAGGGAGTGATGTCTCTATGGCTGAAGGGCAACACCGGCGGAACAGCCAATAGAATGCGAGCTCAATCTGATTAGCTGATCGAATCAGCCAATCGGATTGAACTTGATTCTGATTGGCTGATTCCATCAGCCAATCAGAATATTCCTACCTTAATTCCGATTGGCTGATAGAATCCTATCAGCCAATCGGAATTCGAGGGACGCCATCTTGGATGACGTCATTTAAAGGAACCGTCATTCGGCTAGTAGGCGTCGGGAGAAGAGGATGTTCTGCGTCGGATGGAAGATGATGGCTCCCGAAGAAAGAAGATTGAAGATGCCGTTGATAGAAGACTTCATCCGGATCATGGACCTCTTCAGCTCCCGCTTGGATGAAGACTTCATCCGGATCATGGACCTCTTCAGCTCCCGCTTGGATAAAGACTTCAGCTGGATCATGGACCTCTTCAGCCCCCCGCTTGGGCTTGGATCAGGACATCGGAGGAGCTCTTCAGGACGGATCGGTGAACCTGGTATGGTGAAGATAAGGTAGGAAGATCTTCAGGGGCTTAGTGTTAGGTTTATTTAAGGGGGGTTTGGGTTAGATTAGGGGTATGTGGGTGGTGGGTTGTAATGTTGGGGGGGGGGTATTGTATGTTTTTTTTTACAGGCAAAAGAGCTGAACTTCTTGGGGCATGCCCCGCAAAGGGCTCTGTTCAGGGCTGGTAAGGTAAAAGAGCTTTGAACTTTAGTAATTTAGAATAGGGTAGGGCATTTTTTTATTTTGGGGGGCTTTGTTATTTTATTAGGGGGCTTAGAGTAGGTGTAATTAGTTTAAAATTGTTGTAATATTTTTCTTATGTTTGTAAATATTTTTTTATTTTTTGTAACTTAGTTCTTTTTTATTTTTTGTACTTTAGTTAGTTTATTTCATTGTAGTTATTTGTAGGAATTGTATTTAATTTATTTATTGATAGTGTAGTGTTAGGTTTAATTGTAGATAATTGTAGATAGTTTATTTAATTAATTTATTGATAGTCTAGTGTTAGGTTTAATTGTAACTTAGGTTAGGATTTATTTTACAGGTAAATTTGTAATTATTTTAACTATTTTAGCTATTAAATAGTTCTTAACTATTTAATAGCTATTGTACCTGGTTAAAATAAATACAAAGTTACCTGTAAAATAAATATTAATCCTAAAATAGCTATAATATAATTATAATTTATATTGTAGCTATATTAGGGTTTATTTTACAGGTAAGTATTTAGCTTTAAATAGGAATAATTTATTTAATAAGAGTTAATTTATTTCGTTAGATAAAAATGATATTTAATTTAGGGGGTTGTTAGTGTTAGGGTTAGACTTAGCTTTAGGGGTTAATACATTTATTAGAATAGCGGTGAGCTCCAGTCGGCAGATTAGGGGTTAATAATTGAAGTTAGGTGTCGGCGATGTTAGGGAGGGCAGATTAGGGGTTAATACTATTTATTATAGGGTTAGTGAGGCGGATTAGGGGTTATTAACTTTATTACAGTAGCGCTCAGGTACGCTCGGCAGATTAGGGGTTAATAAGTGTAGGCAGGTGGAGGCGATGTTGATGGGGGCAGATTAGGGGTTAATAAATATAATATAGGGGTCGGCGGTGTTAGGGGCAGCAGATTAGGGGTACATAGCTATAATGTAGGTGGCGGCTCTTTGCGGTCGGCAGATTAGGGGTTAATTTTTGTTGGTAGCTGGCTGCGACGTTGTGGGGGGCAGATTAGGGGTTAATAAATATAATATAGGGGTCGGCGGTGTTAGGGGCAGCAGATTAGGGGTACATAAGGATAACGTAGGTGGCGGTCGGCAGATTAGGGGTTAAAAAAATTTAATCGAGTGGCGGCGATGTGGGGGGACCTCGGTTTAGGGGTACATAGGTAGTTTATGGGTGTTAGTGTACTTTAGAGCACAGTAGTTAAGAGCTTTATAAACCGGCATTAGCCCAGAAAGCTCTTAACTACTGACTTTTTTCTGCGGCTGGAGTTTTGTCGTTAGAATTCTAACGCTCACTTCAGACACGCCTCTAAATACCGGAGTTAGAAAGATCCCATTGAAAAGATAGGATACGCAATTGACGTAAGGGGATCTGCGGTATGGAAAAGTCGCGGCTGAAAAGTGAGCGTTAGACCCTTTTTTGAATGACTCCAAATACCGGCGGTAGCCTAAAACCAGCGTTAGGAGCCTCTAACGCTGGTTTTCACGGCTACCGCCAAACTCCAAATCTAGGCCTTAGTATTGTATTAACAAGCTCATTAAAATTAACCAAAATTAAAAATTAACTGATAAAGAATAAGTGAAAAGTGTCCTAGTTATAATAACCTCAAATGAAAAAACCCAAACCCATATACAACCCATATACAACAGAAATGGGCACTCTTTTAATAAAACAATGAAATTGGATTTATCACATACAATACATAGTGGACTAGATTCATAGATGCTCTGGTTTTCTGAGGGGCCTTGTTCTAAAGTTGAGATCAAGTTCACCATTCATTGAACAATATTTCATCTATCTTTTGCAGCTTAATGTTAGTGGACGTTCCTGTCATAAACATCTATTGTTGCTTAGAGTGCCCAATACCAATACATGATATCTTGTATATTAGCCCCTTCACTACCGGAGATTTCAGAGGAGAATTTTTAGCATTTTTGAACAGAACTAGAGCCTTTTTTTTTCATTTACCTGCCAAAACTATATATATGTTTTTGTTTTTAAGTAGACAACCCAAGGTATTGATCTACTCCCATTTTGGTATATTTCATGCCACCAAATTTACCAAATGCTATCAAATAAAAAAAAAATTAACTTTTTTTACAAACTTTGTGTTTCTCACTGAAATTATTTACTTACTGCTTGTGCAGTCGTAACACAAATGGTTGTAAAAGGATATCTGGGATCCCCTTTGTTCAGAAATAACAGACATACATGTCTTTGCCATTGGTTTTTGGTAATTAGAATGCCACCGACTGCAGCTGCTCATCACACTTCTATTATTCCCAGCAATGAAGGGGTTATTCAGGTAGCTTGTAAAGTTAATTTTAGCTGTAGCATAGAGAGTACCATCCCACCCCCTGATCCCTACCTGATCTCTCCCAAACAGTTCTCTTTCTTCCCTCACCCCCAAAATGGTCACCACAATCTTAGGTACTGGCAGACAGTCTGCCAATATGCACTTTATTTTTTATTATTATCATTTTTTTATTTTATTTTTGCAGTGTAGTGATCCTCTTCAACCCTCCCACCTCGCTGATCCCCCCAAATAGCTCTCTAACTCTCCCCCTCCCACTAATTACGGCCATCTTTAGTACTGGCAGCTGTCTACAAGTATATATATATATATATATATATATATATATTATTATTTTTCTTCTCTGTAGTGTAGTGGTCCCCTCACCTTCCCCCCTCGTTAGCTAAAAAAATGACCTGTCTGATTTCTTATGGTAAAGTAGTTTTGGTGGATAGAACAAAAGGTATCTGCAGGGGCTGGCTGTGGGTGTTCCAGAGTATTCTAGAAGCGTGGTCAGGATTTTTCACCCACACCTCAGCCCAGCATGCAGAATTTATAAAGATACTATTGCCCCTGTAAAGTATCCTAGTGTTATCTCTTGCTTTTTCAAAGCAAAGCTGAAAAGGATGTCTTGTTTCTCTTTTTCTCTCATTTGCCTTTAACTGTTTTTAAGTTTTCTTTTTTTAACATGTTATAGAGGACTGTTTTATGGAGGGAGTTTTCCCCCACTTCTAATTCATTCAAGGTTTTAAGGTGTTTTTGTAAAGCTCTTGATTCAGATAGAACTGAATGTAATAGACTAAAATGTAATTTTAAGACACTTTTAAATTTACTTCTATTTTAAAATTTTATTTTATTCTCTTGGTATCCTTTATTGAAAAATAATATGTAAATATCCTACCCCATTGTTTCTCAACCAGACTCATCAAGTACCCCCAACAGGCCAGGTTTTCATTATAGCTGAACTAGTGCATAGGTGAAATAATCAGCTGATGGGTGAGAGCAAGTTAGAATCCATGGTTACTGATCAGCTGAATACTTCACCTGTGCACAGGTTCAGCAATAATGAAAACCTGGCCTGTTGGGCATACTTGAGGACCGCGGTTGAGAAACACTGTCCTACGCTACTGGTAATTGTTGGCTATACACATTTGTCTCTTTTAATTGGTTCACCAGATGTGCTCAGCTATTATTATTATTATTATCATTTATTTTTTATAGCGCTGCCAAATTCCGTAGCGTAGGGTACAATGATAGGAGTATACAATGACAAGGATTTGTGATAAATACAAAACATAACAAAACAAAACAAATCTATTACAGGAGGAAGAGGGCCCTGCTCCGGAGAGCTCACAGTCTACAGCAGTCTACTGGTAGTCTTGTTTGTTTTATCTCCAGTTTGAGTTTCTCTAAAATAAAAAGGGGTCTTAAACCACACCCACAGCTTGCTAAGCACCACCCCTAGCTGCTAGGAGATATTTAATTTTTTTCTTTCGAGACCTTCTGCAAAAGAATGGAGAGATGAAAAGAGACAGATACCCAAATAACTAAGATTACAAGATACTCTATCATCTTTGTATTCACTCATCTCTCTATTCTTTAGTAAATGGGCTTCAAAGCATATAGGAATTAGTCCATTGAGACTGGAGAAGCTTTTTCCAAATTTAGTGAATCTAGGGATGTAAGCAAGTGAGATTGCTTAAAGACACGTTGTTAAAATGGAGAGTAAACTTACCTGTGTTTTCATTTCCTGAATAATACTACTGTATTGTTCCTACCTCACATGGCTCACTGTTTTCTTATGCTCCCTAGAGTAGACAGCTTTAATACATGTACAGATTGAGCCACCTACTCAACAGCAAGACATAACTGGTTGTAATAGTACTAATTGCACAGTATTGACCATAAAAGGCAGCATTTTTTAAGGGAGGGACAGTATACACCAATTTTCATATAACTGCATATAATAGACACTACTATAAAGAAGGATATGCACCGATACTGATTTAAATGTCCATTATAAAACCATTTAAAAATGTACTTAGAAGCTCCCAATCTAGCACTGTTTTGAAGAGGTTAGGCTGGGACACCCACTGAAATGGATTGTGAAAGCAAAAAGAGCAGACGCTCCAATCTCCACCGCTTATGTAAAGACAAACAGGAGCAAGTCGAAATCTGTAGACCTCAGTATGCATATAAATCTTTGAGGCTTGGTTAGGAGTATGAAAATTATGAAAACATTTATGCAAAGAGAAATCTAGTGTACAATGTCCCTTTAATTTAGAAGTACTAAACTTGTCAAGTTTAGGGAGCTAATACAACTTGTCAAAGAGAAGTGTGAGGATTTTACGTTTCAACTGCTTTGCAGTTTACCCTGTGCAAGGATACTAATCAACTACAAAACAGATCTACCAAGGCCAATAAGGCAGCTTCTTCTTCATTTTTTATATCCCTACATTTTATTTCTGCTAATGTAAGACAGAAAACGGTCTCTTTTTTTGCTGTCTAAAATATACTATGCACAGCTAGTACTGTTAAAGTAGTGATGTCTGATGTAGACAACTGTCAAGAGCTAATACTATAACAACCAGTAATGTCTGATTGTAGGGTACTCTATGCATGTAATATAGTTGGATAAGGAGTAGGGTGTTCACCTCGGCCATGTTTTCCTGGACACTTATGAGTTACGCATGCTGCAGGGTAAGCAGGGACATCTCATGAATAGTGCTGATGAACAGCACAATAAATGTTCCTCCTTGCACACCCTGCAGCATGTGTAACTCATAAGTGTCCAGGAAAACGTGGCTGAGGTGGTTTATCTACAACATATACTTTAATGGTGTTTTTCTGTTGCAAATCATTAGATACATTTTTCTAAGGGGTCGTAATCAACCCCATTGTACTTTGTTTTCTGACTACAATGTCCCTTTAATTGGAAATTCATTTCTTAACATATAATCCCCTGTTGATTTTTATTTATTTATTTATTTTGGTCTCAGGCTACCAAATTATTGTACTGAACGTAAAAAAGTTGACGAAACATGTAGCAAAAATAAGACAGCAGAATCACTGGTGGTCAAGCATTTTGAATTGACTCCAACACCAAAACTACAGGATATTATGAATCCAAAAGCTGGAAAATATATCTATTCAACGGAAAACAAATTTGAAGAGGAACTCTATTCTGGTAAATATGATTGAATTCTGAATTACATTTGTTAGTTTTCTAATGGAATTTGTAATTTTCTATGTAATAAATAAATAAAAATAAACCAGAACAAGCTATTTGATTGGATGTTGATAGTCTCTCTATGATAGGATGTGGTTACTGGGAAATTTTTGAGGTAAAATATCCTCCAATTTTTTTATTTAGGATGCTCATGTGGTACTTTCTAGTCAACTTTTTACATGTATACAAAAAGAGAAGCTCTCTACCAGGAACACTCAGTAGCTTGTTCAATGGCAAGTTAACGCCCAGGAGCAGCCTCATTTTAGATGTATGCAGCATTTGTGTAACATGTCCCTTATTGGAGGATTGTGCTGATTTGGAGTTGAGTTACATTTGGGTACATTCTGTTCAAGCTGAAAAGCTTATTTTTTTTCTTCTGATTAAATCTATAGGGAAATAAAGACCTAGTTCACAAGTAGTACACACAGGAGTCATCATATAAGGGACATTTCTGTGTCTGCTAGTTCTTTATAAAGGCTAAATTTGTGTGACTGCATTAATTAGGGAGTTGGTATTTTTGTGAGGTTGTACTTAAAGGGACAGTATACACTCATTTTCATATAACTGCATGTTATAGACACTACTATAAAGAATAAGATGCACAGATACTGATATAAAAATCCAGTATAAAATGGTTTAAAAACGTACTTAGAAGCTTTCAGTTTAGCTCTGTTAAAAAGGCAGTTGGAAAGCCCACTGCAAGGGGGACACTCCCCCTCCCCCTTCTTTTACATATGAAAAGACCCTTTACACAGACAGGAGCAAGCTGGAGAAGGTAGCTGACGGTATTCAAATAAATTTTGGGGCTTGGTTAGGAATCTGAAAATCAGAGCAATGTTATTTAAAAATAAGCAAAATTATACATTTAAAAAAAAACAAAAACTTTATGGGCTTTATAAATAGATCATCTACAAAACATTTATGCAAAGAAAAAATGAGTGTATAATGGCCCTTTAAAGGGACAGTCTACACCAGGATTTTTATTGTTTAAAATTATAGATAATCCCTTTATTACCCATTCCCTAGTTTTGCATAACCAACACAGTTATATTAATATATGTTTTACCTCTCTGATTACCTTGTATCTAAGACTCTGCGGACTGCCCCCTTATCTCAGTGCTTTTGATGGACAGTTTAGCCAATCAGTGCAGACTCCTAAATAACTTTACGGGAGTGAGCACAATGTTATCTATATGACACACATGAACTAGTACTGTCTAACTGTGTAAAACTTTCAAAATGCTCTGAGCTAAAAGGCGGTTTTCAACGGTTTAGAAATCAGTTTGAGCCTAGCTAGGTTTAGCTTTTCAAAAATACCACCACAGGAACAAAGCAGATTTAATGATAAAAGTAAATTGTATAGTTGTTTAAAATTGCATGCCCTATCTGAATCATGAAAGTTTAATTTTGACTAGACTGTCCCTTTAAACACAACTTTACAGTTTAACAGCTTCATCTGGATATACCGACCACCAATACTGTTTGTTTGAGAGAAGCTGAAAAAATGGTTTTGCTAATAATAAATGCTGTTTACTATATGACAACAATAATTATCGATAAAAAAAGATCATGTGACCCTTTCCATTACTGTCGCTGTAACAGATCAAACTATGACCTCCTCCCACTGCATTAGTCCTACTGCAGCATATCTTAGTGCACTTTACCGCCCACCTCGCCTAAAGTATGAAAACCAGTCAGAGCTTTTTTTTTTTGTTTGTTTTTATTGAGGTTTTTATACATATTGACAAAGAAAATGTGTGTACAAGACATTTTCAGATCAAGACATAACAGTGATTATACAATAATACAATGCTTTGTTTCAAAACTAATTGAGTGAGAGTTGTAACTTGCAAGTCAGATGAGACATGGTAGGTAATAATAAACAAGCAAATATCAACCACAAAATAAAACATATACAAATGAAACCTCATTTTTCTTAAGGATTATAGAGTTTGATGAAACTACAACATATCTCTTGTTACTTGAGGAATTAACAATCCACCTTTTTAGATAAATAAGGGCAGTATGGTTCTCAGCAAAGGAAGTTTTGTTCCGTATGAATGGTATGATGAAGAGTATAGGCATAACTTAAAAGGATTAAGATTTCAAGTTTCACTTGTAAGTGGTGCTTATCAATTTTGCCAAACTAGGTAGGGAACATAAGGTTAACACTCTGCTATAATGTAAGAGTTGCTGTTATAGGTGGTGCTAATAAATTAACAGAATAGTTGAAGAATTACTGTTAAGAGAATAAGAGGCTAAGTAGGGGTGCGGTATAAGCAAGATAAACCGCTTAGTTAGTCCTCCCTAACTAGGGGGCACATTTCAAGTGGTGGTGGGGGGGGGGGGACGGGGGACGGAGGTGGTTAGTTAAATATACTAAATAGCATAAACTAAGAGTCATGCGTCTATGTAACACATGGTAAAATCGGTATATAGATCATATGATAAGAATAGAGTGCCGGCATTGAAAATATCTGAGGAACAAAGCCTGAAACTCAAGATCACTCATGTGTAGAGTCAAGCTAGCTTTTGTGGGACTATTACGATGGTCTACATAAAGCTATTGGAGGATAAAGTGTGACACTTAAAAGTTAACAGGATTAAAGGGAGCAGGGGACTTGTACATATTAAGTCATTGCCCTGGAGGGGGCTGCGTAGAGATGGGGACAGGGTGCTAATTTTCAGTGATAAATTTACGGGTGACTAATATAATTCTGTTCAATAGATTACTTGGGCTTAAACTGTGGTTGCTGATATAGACGGTAGCCTGTATGTACGTTCTAAAAAAAGATGCCAAGCAACATATGTAAAGGCATTATCTGAGCCAAATTCAATACTCTGGCTAACAGGTATTTCTCTATGGTACACTGATGAGGAGCTATATAGGTCAGAAGTTGGTAATAAATAGTATACTTTCTCCCTTAGAATGATGTAAACGTGCCGCCCCGGCCGCTGGAAGCACGCCACTTAGGGTAAAACAATAGCTTAAAAGGGAGAGGTTTGTGAGAGAGATATTGGAATTTTATAAGTTCCAAACAGCTGCCTAAGATTACATACCTTATAAATTCGCTGACTGAGCAATGGGACAAGATACATACCTACTCAGCTTAAAGAGTAACACAGCTATGTATAGGTAGCTCAAACAACAAATATTTATCGACAATAACAACCCCAAGATTTATCCTTAACAGACAGAGTCTTGTGTACACATGTGCTAGGTACATCCAAGCTAGTTCATTGTATGTCCATATATGATGCTTTCTAGGGAAACATCTGGTTGTGCCCATAGTACTAACCAGTCAGAGCTTTTTATGTTGATTAATTCAGAACTCTCCATAACAAAATAAACTGCTGTCACCCATCTAATAACTTCCACAGGGACGGGCAAGCAAAATATAGGGCTCTATGTAGGAAGAACCATGCAAACAAATCTACATTTGCTTGCACAGCACCTCCCCCTGCAAACATGTTTGGGGTGATTTATCTTTGCCAACTCAAAAGTGAAAGAGATGTTTAGAAGCAACAGTCATATGACCGCTGCTTCCTAGATTGCGGAATTCAGACTCACCCTGCAAGGGCTCCATAGTGGCATTCACTGCTTTGTTCATGGAGCCCATACTGTTAATTTTAGTTTTAAAGTACAAATCTCATTTCAATAGAATAAAATCTATCCAGAGATAAGAAGCTTCCAAAACATGGGGCCATCAGATCAATATTTTAGAATCATTAAGGGCCACATATAAATTTATGGCTATGAAACACACAAATAATATTTTTTCTAAAACTGGCTAGAGGCACATGCACAGTTTTAGGTAAGATTGTAGGGCACCCTCTGTTGGCTGTTTTTCACCCCAGAATGCTCTTTTATATTTTTTTCAATGCCCATTTCTTTCCAAAAGCATGGAGAGTCCACAAATCCATTCAATTACTAGTGGGAATTCAACTCCTGGCCACCAGGTGGACGCAAAGAACACCCCAGCAAAGCTTCAAGTATCCTCCCACTTCCCACAATCCCCAGTCATTCTTTGCCTGTGTACATCGTTGGTGGTGTGTGAAGTTGGTGTCTGAAGTAGATCAACTTGTTAATCCTTTAATGGGTACTTTTCCCTGCAAGTAAGGACTGGTGCTATTTTGTGTCCATGTAATCCTCTTTAGTAGGAGTAATGGTGTCTTTTAGCAGTTGGAAGATGGCGAGGTAGTCTTTGCTTACCTTCCAACATTTATGCTACCCCTATATAGAAAACCAGGGTTGGTTACTCTGTTTTTAATTTGTCTACAGGTCCATGTCAGAGGTTAGCTGAATCTGTCACACCTGTTGCTGTACCTGCCTTACAAGAGATCCACAGGTAAGTGCTGTTGCCTTCTAGGTGAGAAGGATGCAGCACTTAGAATATTTCTTTGAAAAGAAAAAAAAAATAGACTTTTAAAGGATATAAAGAGAACAAGGTGGATCTTTTTGCTTTTTGGGACTGGATTTCCCTTCAGTTGGGGGATTTATTTTGGACAGGAGATCAGGGCACTGCTCTGTCATAGGTGAGAGAAAGGCTCTTTTTTTTGGTTATATGGGGTTATGTTTGTTGCAGTTTACCCTTGTTTGTTTCAGGGTACTTTTTCTTTAAGGAGGTTTGGTGGTTCTTTTTTCCCCTGTTTGCACGAGTCTCTCCAGCTTTGCTGGAGTGTAGAGGTGCCTGTACTTAAAATAATAAATAAAAAATAATAAAATAAAAAAGTTAAATAGTTTTTTTATGTTTGGGCATTTGATATTTTAGTTGTGTTGGGCTATGGATGCTGATCCTAAGCTTTCCCTGTCCTTTGACAAATGTCTTTACTGTGCAGATGCCCAGGTTATACACCCTGTGCAATTTTGTTCCTCTTGCCTAAATAAAGTGTTATTGTCTAAAGATAAGGATACCCTATCTGAGCCTTCTTTCTCTCAGAATACTTCTGCAGTTTCATGCGGCTTTTTGTGGAGGAGGAAGAGAAAATCTGAGAACATTTCTATGAGTTCTGATTCCGCCAAGGTTGATTTGGTCAATCTATCTCAGTTATCTAGCAAGGATCAATCCTCTGCAGCTTCTGAGGGCAAGATCTGATTCTGAATCTGTGGTTGCTAGTACAGTAGATTCTGAGGAGGTTAATTTTAGATTTTAGCTTGAACATCTCTGTTTACTTTTGGAGGAGGTTTTGGCAACTTTGGATAACTCTGAAACAATTGCAGAGGCTCCTAAAAAGGCTAATAAGCTAAACAGAGTTTTGATGTCAACCCTAAGTCTGTGGAGGCTTTTCCTGTTCCAGATCACATGTCTGACATTATTTCTCAGGAATGGGAGAAGCTGGGTGTTCCATTTTCCCGTCTCCTGTGTTTAAAAAGATGTTTCCTGTTGCTAGATATTTGGCGCACCGTTCCTAGAGTAGAGGGCGCAATATCCACCTTAGCCAATAGAACCACTATTCCTCTTGAGGATAGTTTCTCCTTCAGGGACCATAAGAAGGATATTTCCTCCTTTAGCTTTTTTTTTTTAAGAAGGATGTTCTTACATCAGGGTTTGGAATGGCAACCAGTTGCTAGTATTGCGACAGTTGCTGGGGCCAGGGGCGAAAGGGTGGGGGCCCAGCTTAAAAATAAATAAATATATTTTTAAATAAAAAACGTTGACCTGCCACTGCCTGCACTGATATCATGTGAGTGTGACATGATGCCTCACTGGTGTCTCTGACTACAGGGGTTAGTCTTTCTGTTTTACCCATTGGTGTTTATGTGTGTGTGTGTATGTGTGTATGTGACTGTGTGTGTATTTATGCATGTATGTGTATGTGTGTATGTTTGTGGAACCAGCAAATTACAGACCTTGTTACTACAGCAAGGGCGGGCGGGGGTAAACAGTGTCACTATACAGTACCACTATATACAGTACGGGGGGGCTGGACCATGTCACAGACTACTGTGATCACTTTATAAAGTACTGGGGCGGGTAGGGTCAGGCCAGTCTTTCTGTTTTACCTATTGGTGTTTATGTGTGTGTGTGTGTGTGTGTGTGTATGTGTGTCCCAGATCCTTGGGCAGTGGAAATAGTCTCCCAGGGATAAAAGATAGGTTTCAAGTCCTGTCCCCCAAAGGGCAGATTTCTACTATCAAGATTATCTGTAAACCTCTCTGGGAGTGATTGTCCCAGTTCCTCTAGCAGAAAAGGGTCAGGGATTACATTCCAATCTTTTTGTGGTTCCCAAAAAAGAGGGAGCTTTTTGACCCATTCTAGATTTCAAGTGTCTCAACAAATTTCTCAAGGTTCCATCCTTCAAAATGGAGACTATCCGTTCTATTATCTCTCTAGTTCAGGTGGGCCAATTCATGACCACCATAGATTTGAAGGACGCGTACCTTCATGTGCCTATCCACAGGGATAATTTCAGGTTCCTGCCGTTTGCCTTTTTGGACAAACATTTCCAGTTTGTAGCTCTTCCTTTCGGGCTCACCACTGCCCCTCGGATCTTTACAAAGGTTCTAGGGGCTCTTCTGGCTGTGGTCAGATCTCTAGGCATTGCAGTGGCACCTTACCTGGACGATATCTCGGTTCAGGCACCATCTTTTCATTTAGCAAGATCCAATACAGATTATCTGTTGCCAATTCTCCACACTCACGGGTGGAAGGTGAATCTAGGGAAATGTTTCTTGGTGCCGTGTACCAGGGTATGTTTTCTGGGGACGTTCATAGACTCAGTATCTATGAAGATTTTCTTGACGGAGGTCAGAAAATACAAACTTCTTGCTACATGTCATTCTCTTCAGTCCTCTATCCGTCCTTCAGTGGCAGTATGTATGGAAATAATTGGTCTCATGGTGGCATCCATTTGAGACCTCTACAGTTATGCATGCTCAGACAATGGAGTAGAATAGTGCTAGACACTCAGACAAGAGATTTTCTGTCCTGGTGGATCTCCCAGGATCATTTGTCCCAGGGTACAGGATTCCTAAGACCATCTTGGAAGATTGTGACCACGGATGCCAGCCTGTCAGGCTGGGGAGCAGTTTAGGGTTCCTTGAGAGCTCAGGGTCTTTGGACTCAGGAGGAGTCTTCTCTCCCTATAAATATCCTACAGTTAAAAGCAATCTTCAATGCTCTGTTGGCTTGGCCTCAACTGAGTTTGGTCCGGTTTATCAGATTCCAAGCATCACTTCAGTAGCATATATCAACCATCAGGGAGGAACTCAAAGTTCTTTAGCGATGAAGGAGGTGACACACATTCTTCTGTGAGTGGAGTTCCACAATTGTCACCTTTCTGCCATTCATATCCCAGGGGTGGACAACTGGGAAGCGGATTATTTGAGCAGGCAGACTTTTCATCCAGGGGAGTGGGCTCTTCATCCAGAGGCATTCTCAATGATAACCCTAAGGTGGGGAATTCCAGAGTTGGATCTGATGGCATCTCGTCCAAACGCCAAACTTCCAAAATACGGGTCAAGATCAAGAGATCCTCAAGCAGCTATGTTCGACGCTCTAGCGGTACCTTGGGACTTCAGTCTCACGTACTTGTTTCCTCCGTTTGCCCTTCTTCCTCGGGTGATAGCTCGTATCAAGCAGGAGCGGGCGTCGGTAATTCTAATAGCCCCAGCCTGGCTTCGCAGAATCTGGTTCGCAGATCTGGTGAGGATGTCGTCGCTTCCCTTTTGGAAGTTGCCTCTGAGGAGGGACCTTCTTCTTCAGGGTCCCTTCCTCCATCCAAACTTAAATTCTCTGTGGCTGACTGCTTGGAGATTGAACGCCTAGTCTTGTCCAGACCAGGGTTTTCAGTAAAGGTTATTGATACTATGATTCAGGCTTGTAAGCCTGTTACTCGCAAGATTTATTATAAGGTATGGCGTGAATACCTTCATTGGTGCGGAGCTAGGGGTTTCTCTTGGAGTCAGGTGAGAATTCCCCATATTTTGTTTTTTCTTCAGGAGGGCCTGGAGAAGGGCTTATCAGTCAATTCTTTTGCATAAGTGTCTATCTATTTTGCCAGATGTTAAATCCTTTGTCCAGGCCTTGGTCAGAATTAGGCCATGTGTCCATGGAGCCTTAATCTTGTTCTTAGGGTTCTGCAGCAGGCCCCGTTTGAGCCTATGCATTCTGTTGATATTAAATTGTTGTCTTTTCGAAAGTCTTGTTTCTTCTGGCTATTTCCTCTGCTCGTAGAGTCTCTGAGTTTTCGGCTCTTCAGTGTGACCCTCTTTATCTTATTTTTCATGCGAATAACGTGTCCCTTCATATTAAATTAGGATTCCTTCCTAAGGTGGTTGCAGACCGCAATATTAACCAAGAAATTGTCGTTCCTTCGTTCTGTCCTAATCCTTCTTCTCAGAAGGAACGCTTGTTGCACAATCTAGATGTTGTCTGTGCTCTGAAATTCTATCTGCAGGCTACTAGAGATTCTACTGCCCTTTTTGTTGTATTCTCTGGTAAGAGGAAGGGTCAGAAGGCCACTTCTTCTACTTCTACTCCTTTTGGCTGAGAAGTGTTATTCGGTTGGCTTATGAGACAGCTGGACAACGGCTCATTCCACTAGGGCTGTCTCTTCTTCTTGGGCTTTTAAAAATTATGCTTCTGTGGAACAGATTTGCAAGGTGTCCTCTTTTTCCAAATTTTACAGATTCAATGTTTTTGCCTTAGCTGAGGCTTCCTTTGGGAGGAAAGTTCTTCTGTTCTTCTTCTGGTGCCTTCTGTTTAGGTCCACCTGTCTTGTGTCTCCCTCCCTTCCATTCTGTGGACTCTAGCTTGGGTATTGGTTCCCACTAGTAATTGAATGGATTTGTGGACTCTCCATGCCTTTGGAAAGAAAATATAATTTATGCTTACCTGATCAATTATTTTCTTTCCTGGCATGGAGAGTCCATGACCCGCCCTTATTTTAATCTTAAAACGACTTTTGTCATTTTCTAAAAATCCGGAACCTCTATATCCTTTGTGTCTTCTTCTCTTTCCATGATTCCTTGGCTGAATGGCTGGGGATTGTGGGAAGTGGGAGGATACTTAAAGCTTTGCTGGGGTGTTCTTTGCCTCCAACTTGTGGACAGGAGTTGAATTCTCACTAGTAATTGAATGGATTTGTGGACTCCATGCCAGGAAAGAAAATAATTTATCAGGTAAGAATAAATTTAGTTTTTTAGTTATGCTTTTTCCACAGAAACTAGTGCAGAGGGACAAATGTAGCCCACAGGCCGCCAGTCCACCATCCCTTTATTTAAACAATATATTTTAACATATAATTACATTTTTTCTTATTCGACATAACATATTTTTACATTTTTTCTTATTCGACATAACAAAAAAAAAAGACTGCACCCAAAATAAATTTTACTTTACTCTTCAAAAAGCTTATTTTGTTATCTGCTTAAATAGGCATTCACCTCAAATTGTAATTTCCCATAAATAGTTTATTAATAAAAAAAAAAGTTGTTATTTAGCATTGAAAACATTTTTTTCTCACTGGTCTCAGTGAAGTTGAAGTGAATACTACAAAATCCAGAACCCATTCTAGACACAAATGCTTGATCTGTGTAGGAGCTAATTTACTGTATATGTGTCCCTAATTGGCCACAGCAGAGGAAATATGATAACGTTTTTAAGCAGTCCCTGGACTGTAAAACAAGGCAAAATTAAAAAAAATTAAAGCATGCATTTTGAATGCAAATATTTAGCAATGAAGTGCTTAATTACTGATATATAAAATAATATATGAAAAAGGCATTAAGCACACAATATATTTTATAAACAAAGTATTGACGCCCTCTAACCATGGGTGCCACCATGTTGAAATCTGGCTTTCAATGTATTCCAGTGCTATCATGGTTGCACATGTGCAGCATTTCTCTTTCAGATACCTGCAGTGAAGCCTAGGTTTGAAAATGGCAGCACCCATTTTAAGAGGGAGGTGCATAAAATGTATTTAGTATTTTTTTTTTTTTTTTTTATTGTATCACCTTGTATTACATACTGTATAGTTAACATTAACAGAGCTATACAGGATTACATGAATCAGTAATTGATGATAGAACTTGTATAGTTAAAGTAAAACATGTGAGTCTAATTCCTGAAAGTCAGGTTATAATCTGCATTGTCCTCAGGTTTTGAATATGCAAAAACGGTGTTTATCCACTTAGCTTTCTTGTGGTTTCCTTTTTGGTTTATAAGGACACTGTCTTTATTTATTGGGAAAAGCCGGGTTTTAAGTTGTTCTCTTTTAAGTAGCTCTTACGATTGTCTTTGCTTAATTAAATAACAAAGTAATTCTTACATATTTTTCCACTTTTTGAATAAAGTAAATTAAAC
The DNA here is from genome assembly GCF_027579735.1 of Bombina bombina. Lineage (NCBI taxonomy): Eukaryota > Metazoa > Chordata > Amphibia > Anura > Bombinatoridae > Bombina > Bombina bombina. Next base: position 193,524,673 of record NC_069499.1, read on the forward strand.
AAACAAATATTAACATTAACATAGTAAATTGGGTTAACTCATAAGATTCAATAATACTGGTTTTTGGTTAGGTGATTTCACAGTAATACCTACTCTCTTTAAGTCCATTTCACTCCGACCCCCTGGGTAGGTCCCCTGGTCTTGGTATCTTTCTCAACAGGGCTTCGAGTTGTCCCTGTGTCTGTCTTAAAGGGCCATAATACCCAAATGTTTAAACACTTGAAAGTGATGCAGTATAGCTGTAAAAAGCTGACTAGAAAATATCACCTGAACATCTCTATGTAAAAAAGAAAGATATTTTATCTCAAAAGTTCCTCAGTAGCCACATCCCATTGTAAAGGATTTCTAAGCAGCATATTAGTATGTCTGTCCTGGGACAGCTGAAAGGATGAGCCTCGTGCACTCTCATATTATTTCACCAATCAGGTAAAGGAAGCTTACTATGAAATCTCATGAGAGTTAAGTAAAATCTCATGAGATCACAGTAAGAGTTCATGACCTCAGCACTGCTGATGCTGATTGGCTGCAGTTCATTTCTTCATTTTTTTTTTTTTTTTACCTGCAGCTGGGAGCAGCTGGGTATAACTTTTTACACAGAACTTACTCTGCTGAACTGAGGAGATTGTGAGGTAAAATATCTTCCTTTTTTACATATAGATGCTCAGGTGATATTTTCGTGTCAGCTTTTTACAGTTATACTGCATCAGTTTCAAGTGATTTAGCATATGAGTATTATGTCCCTTTAAGGTGTTTATGTCCATAACTGCCATTCCCCTCTAAGTTGTGCATTTAGGATATATTCTGTGTTTCTAAGGGGAGCTATAATCTGTTTCTGAGTTGTGTTAGATAATGAGAGTATATAAGGTTCCCATTTCTTAATTAAATTAGCTGTTCTTGACTTTACGTCTCCTAAGTAGTCTGCTTGTTCACTGAATACTTGTCGGGTTAGTGTGTGTTTTAGTATGGTGAGTGTTGGGTCTCTTTTCCAGCCAGTGAGAGAATGAGTTTCCTTGCCATCAGAATGATGTTTCCTATTAATCTCTTATGTATAGTTTAGGGGTATTTGGTACCTAGGAATAACACTTTTTCTAGGGAGAGGTCTATCTTAGCTTTACATATAGAGCAAAACCAGTGGGAAGTCATATGCCAGAATTTCTGTAAAAGTGGGCATTTCCATATCATATGCATAAGGTCCGGCTCTAGGTGTTGGCATTTATTACAAGTTTGGGGTTCGTTGGGTTTCCATTTTTGATAGTCTTTAGGGGTAATGTACGCGTTATGTATGAGTTTCGTGTGGGACTCCCTTATGGCCATTGAGAGGGTAGTTTTTTTAACTGTGTCAAGGCTCTTTAAGATTTGGGTTTCTGAAATAGTTGCTTCTAGTCTATTTGACCAATCTACTGCCAATTGTGTTACCATTTTATTATTGCCTGGGGCTTCTTGGAGTAAATTGTAAATGGGTGTTATGGATCTAGTGCCTTGTTTAGCCCAATTGACAATTCTATCTACTTTTATTGTGTGAGGTCCAATTGCTTGTGAATCTATTTTGTATGTAGTGTTTAGCCTGTAGGTAGGCAAAATGGTGTTGTCATGGTATGTCATATTTGTTTGCTAGTTCCGTGAATGAGACTATTGTGGTGCTATTGTGCATCAGTAAGTGATGAATTTGTCTTAGTCCTTTTTGTTCCCAGATTTTGAAAGGCAAGGTGGTCAGTCCCGGCATGACGTTTGGGTTGCCTCTGAGTGGTAAGTATTTAGACTTGTGTGGTGGTGTTTGTAGGTGTTTGCATAGTTTATGCCAGGCCCTAATCGGGCCTGTGAATGGGAGGGGTCCTTGTAGTTTTGGGTCAATTTTGTTCATTGGTAGGTGTGCTAGGAGAGCTAATGGCCAGGGTTTGATAATCTCTTTTTCAAAATCTAATGCAGTAAAATTGCCTATGTCTAGCCACCAATCCTTCACATATTTAGTTTGTGCCGTCCAATTATAGTTTTAAAGGTTGGGGAGGCCTAAACCCCCTTTTGATGTGGTAGCAGTCAGTTTATATAGTCCTATTCTGTTTTTTCCCTTTCCAAACAAAATTAGTGATAGAGGAGTTTAGTGTCTGTAAGTCTTGCTTTGTTAAAGGTTCTGGTATAATTTGAAACAGGTAGAGCAACTTGGGAAATATTATCATTTTTATAAGATTTACTCTTGCTGAGAGAGCTAACGGTAAGGGGTTCCAGGTGTTAAGTAGGAATTTGATTTCTGATATTAATGGTTTATAATTTGCTTCATACTAAGCATTCATGTTGTTTGAAAGTTTAATTCCCCAGGTATGTGAAGGTAGTGGTTTCTTGTTTAAAGTCATAATTTCAAATGTTTTGATTGTGTTGAGGGGTGAGCCAGAGGAATTCGGATTTGGCTTTATTTACTTGATATCCTGAAACTTTCCCAAATTGCTCTATCATAGTCATAATCTTGAAGGTATTAATGTGGGGGTTGCTAATGTACAGTATTATGTCATCCGTGAACAGTGAAAGGTGTAGTTTTGTTTTTCCTATTTGTAAGCTCGGGATCTGGTTCCTAATCTGGATGGCTAGTGGATCGAACAATAAGGGAAATAGTGGGCATCCTTGTCGGGTACCTCTTTTAAGTGGGAAGGAAGGGGATGTGTTTCTATTGATGAGGATAGTTGCTGTGGGGTTAGTGTAAATAGCTTTGATGGCTGTTGTGAATTGGCCTCGAAACCCACATTTTTCTAGCACTGTGTATAGATGATCCCATAGGACTTTGTCAAAAGCCTTTTCCACATCAAGCACGAGTAAGCTTGCTTCTGGTAAGTCTTTGAGAGTGTCTTCTCTTCTCATTTTATCATAAGAAGAAAGGAATAATTGCAGTTTGTGCACATTGCAAACTGATGACCTATGCTTTACAAAGCCTTTTTGATCAGGATGGATGGTAAAAATAGGGGCTAGTCTGTTTGCTAAGAGTTTAGTGAATATCTTGTTGTCGGTATTGAGGAGTGAGATGGGTCTATAAGAACTGGGGAGTAATGAGTCTCTGTGTATTTAGTATTAAGTGTCCCTTTAATATCACTTTAAGGGTGATTTTTTCGTAAGAAAATTTTGTAACAGAAATAGACGTCATGACTATCTTAAGATCTTTATCTTTAATTCTCAGGTACCGGTAAAATTATACACCAGAAGGGCAAGAAATGTATTGTCATGAAAAGCAACAACCTATATGATAAACATCTTCAAGAAACATTTCCCAGATCTTATCAAGAGTGGAGTTTTGTAGAGGGTGATGCAGGTAACTCTAAAATGTACCTGAAAATGGGACAGTGTAAACATTACTTATGATTTATTACCATACTTTTTTTTTTATTATTGGTCTTTCTGTGAGACCTGAAAGAGGTGCGGTTCGCTGGACTGGTCTTCCAAGTTTAGTTCAGGATGAAATTACTAGGAGTTCAAGTTTAACAACTGACAAGAAAACCATGAATCAAGAGAAAGAAGCTGAAAAGGTGCAGAACATATCTTTAAATGGGAGACAAGTCTTACAAAATATTGTGGCACAATGGAGAGCTGCCTGGACCTTGAGTAAGTAAATGTCACTCAGATTCTATTGATATCATAATTGTCACAAAAGCTAAATTTAAAATATTGACATATGTTACTGAGATATTCCAAAAGTAAACATGCTGAAAAGACAAATATAAAGCATTATTTTTAGTGTTGGGAAACTCCCACAATTGCTTACATGATGTAGACATCCACAAAGGGAACAGGGGAAGCATCTGGAGTACAAAAAGGAGAAAAAGAAAAAAAAGGCAATTGAATGTCCATTTTTTTTTCTTTTAATTCCCCTGAATATAGCTATTTTTTAGATGAAGAAGCACAGTTTTCTATTAGTTAAATAGCATTTCGGAATTTGCAGTTCACTATTTCCCTCTCAGTATTGTGCTACTGCAGTTTTGGACTCTAATTCCCAGCATGCATTGTACAGTCGTGGGGAGTGAGCTTCCTGGAAGGCAGAACATTTTGCATGAGCTCACACCCCCTCTTGTGTTTGTGCTATGAGCTTTGTAGGTGGATTTCCTTTTTAACAGCAGCAAAGAATAAGGTGTCTCATTAATGGCAATGTGATCTGAGTTAATACTTTCTGTGCAGAGTCATCCTACTCTCCTCCTACATAATGGAATAGTTTGTTAAACGTTTTGGCAATAGCACAATTTATTTTGCATATTTTAGTTAATGCAATGTTAGAAAATTTAAGCTTTATATGTATAGGTTAACTTATACTGGTTCTTTTGTGTTTAATTTTGATTATGTTTGTCTTCTTTATAACTGTATAATGCAACAGATCAAATAAGCAAAGCACTAAATAATAAATGCAACTAAATGTTCCTACTATGTTCATTTATAAGTTAGGAGTCTGGATAAAGACATTCATTTTATTACCCTGCTTATAGGGATACTAAACCAAAATTTAGTAGTATGGTCAAAATTAAACTTTCATGATTCAGATAGAGCATGCAATTCAACGCAACAATCTAATTTACTTCTATAATACATTTTTCTTTGTTTCCTTGGTATCTTTATTTGAAAAAGCAGGAATTTAAGCGTAAGAGCCGACCCATTTTTGGTTCAGCACCTGGGTAGTGCTTTCTGATTGGTGTCTAAATGTAGCCACCAATCAGCAAGTGCTACCAAGGTGCTAAACCAAAAATGGGCCTGTTCACAAGCTTACATTCAAATAAAGATACCAAGAAAATGAAGAAAATTGATAATAGGAGTAAATTAGAAAGTTGCTTAAAATTGCATGCTCTATCTCAATCAGGGAAGTTTAATTTTGACTAGACTTTCCCTTAAACTGATCTTTGTCAAATTAGTTGTCCAAAATCTTACTTGTTGGGAATATTTACCACTCTTAAAGGAACAGTAAACACCAGACTTGTTGTTGTTTAAGAAGGTAGATAATCCCATTCCCCAATTTTGCATAACCAACACAGTTATAATAACACAGTTATAATAATATACTTTTTACCTCTGTGATAACCTTGTCTAAGCCCCTGCAAACTGCCCCCTTATTTCAGTTCTTTTGACAGACTTGCATTTTTAGCCAATCAGTGCTGACTCCTAGGAGCTTCACGTGCCTGAGCTCAAAGTTATCTATATGAAACACATGAACTAACGCCCTCTAGTGGTGAAAAACTGTCAAAATGCTTTCAGATTAGAGGCAGTCTTCAAAGTCTAAGAAATTAGCACATGAACCTCCTAGATTTAGCTTTTAACTAAGAATACCAAGAGAACAAAGCAAAATTGGTAATAAAAGTAAATTGGAAAGTTGTTTAAAATTGCATGCCCAATTTAAATCATGAAAGATTTATTTTGACTTTACTGTCCCTTTAAATTGTTACATCCTACATTGGGAATACCATAAATTCTTAAACCCCCAAACAGATATACAAACATAAAATATAATGCATTTTATAAGGGCCTTTATTAGCAGGTGAGAAGTTCACTGTATATATATATTTATTAAGATCATATAGGTGATGATTGTTGGTCATTACTTTTCTCAATAGGAAGTTTGCTTCTCTGCACAGTTTGTCATATACTGTTCCTATTGATACCAGATGCCTCTGCCTATTTAAGTATCTCCTTAAATAGTTAGAATGTTTCCAAACATCCTGCCTTATAATTAGATCTTGAATCAACAAGATATTTCTCACATATTTTGCTTTACAATCACCACCTAGATAGTAATCTCCTACAGAAACAGGCTTCATGGCTTTTTCGTGCATTATGTTTACCTGTGTTGTGCTTTACATTTTCCATGTATGAATTATGCCCATTGAGTAATAAGAACAAAACTCATATAATTATTAGTGTATGTGTTTAGTATAAATATGTTTGTGAACTAAGGTGGCTGTTGGAAAGAGGCTACGCTGGAGCAACTGAAGAGGGATCTCAGTAGTCTGCACAGTGCGCAGAAAATCTCAGCACTTATAACCATTGCTTCTGCTGCAGTGAGTCGGCCCCAGAATAAAACAGATTCTCTGTATAATGGTGAGGATGTGCAGTAGTAAACTCATGCAAAACAACCATAGTGGTATCTGTGTAGGACTTACATTAATCATTTAACTGGTTTTCTCTTAATATCCATGTGTATAAGGCGCATCTAAAGGAGTCCATTCTATTCCTGATGTACCAGAAGATATGCAAGAACTCATCTCTAGTTCTCTGAAAGATGAAGAAGCCCTTGTAAAGATGGCAGCAGCATTGTGTCAATATGTTGTACGAGCAGTGAGTGACGAGGCGAGGACTATTATGTTTGCACAACTGCATCATGGTATTTTCTCAATTTACTCCACAACTAAACCCTTCAAATTTTGACAGTTGAATAGAACCAATATGCCAGTGTAGATCATTCATCCTGTGCACACACACAGCTTTCACAGAAATACATTTCTCCTTTACATTTTGCTTTTTTAAAGCCACATTTTTCCTTTAATGATTCAGATACAGCATGCAATTTTAAGCAACTTTCTAATTTACTCCCGTTATCATTTTGTCTTCGTTCTCTTGTTGCTATCTTTATTTAAAAAGCTGGAATGTAACGCTTAGGAGCTGGCCCATTTTAGGTTCAGCACCCTGGATAACGCTTGCTTATTGGTGACTACATTTAGCCACCAATAAGCAAGCATAACCCAGGCTCTGCACTCCAAGAGCATAACTGAGCATTCTGCATATGTGATTAAGGTATTCCTTCAAATTCCTCTCCACTGGTCACAGCAGCAGACAGGGACAATGAACTGTGAGTCCTGACTATCCTTTAGGATCTAGAACAGTTAAGAAGTCTGGGTTTATTAGTAGTGAAAAAACTACTGTTATTAACACTACTGTGTTCAACACAAGGGGGCGCAAAAAAAGCATTTACATAAGTAAATAATGAAATAAGATCAAGAATCAATATAGCAGCAAATGTAAAACATAATGTAATGAAACATAAATTTATAAAACATAAATGCAAAGTCTTATCGAGTCCATAAAAAAAACATCTGTGTGGTCCGGGGAAAATGAAAAATCCCAAATGGATTGGGTGTACTGGATCTTGAATCTGGGCTGCTTCTCTCAAGTTAAAGGGGCACTGAACCCAAATTTCTTCTTTCGTGATTCAGATAGAGCAAGAAATTTCAAGCAACTTTCTAATTTACTCCTATTATCAAATTTTCTTTATTCTCTTGGTATCTTTATTTAAAATGCAAGAATGTAAGTTTAGATGCCGGCCCATTTTTGGTGAACAACCTGGGTTGTCCTTGCTGATTGGTGGATAAATTCATCCACCAATAAAAAAAAGTGCTGTCCAGAGTTCTGAACCCCCCAAAAAAAAGCTTAGATGCCTTCTTTTTCAAATAAAGATAGCAAGAGAACAAAGAAAAAATGATAATAGGAGTAAATTAGAAAGTTGCTTAAAATTGCATGATCTATCTGAATCACAAAAGAAAAAAAAATGGGTTCAGTGTCCCTTTAAAAATGAATCCAAAGAAGAAACTCTGTGAAAGAAGATCACAAGACAGAGGGCGCCTCCTAGTGTAACACTGTGATTACAGAGAAATGTGCAGATATCTTGTGTTGTTGTTATACTCACAAGAGCGGCAGCACCCTGTTTTGCTGAGTAGAGCTTACTGGGATCTCTCAGTGTTCCAGCTCACTGGTCCCAAGCCAGGGAACAAGAGTATGCAAACTCCTGGTGTCAGCTAGTTCCAATCCGGAGCTGACACCGGGAGTTTGCATACTCTTGTTCCCTGGCTTGGGACCAGTGAGATTTTCTTTATTAGTAGTGACCATACTTGCTAGTAGTAAAATATGCATTACATGTGATGAAAGTAGCTTTACACTAAATGCAAACCTACTAAGCTATATTATTAGACAGTGTGACACAAAATGGTGAGCCTCATATCCATATCACACTAATTTAGGTCTGCGTATAGGATAGTCCTGTCAGTTTATAATCAAATGAATGTCTATATAATAAGCATCTGGTGTTAATTTAATTTAAATTAGATTAATAAATGTTTTTACAGACCCTAGTTTACGGTACCTTTTAGAATGATCGTGCAGTCAGAATTTATTGCATTTGTACAGATTTCCCGATATTAAGCATTGTACACTAAAAACATATATGTAAAAGCACTTTTCAATATCACTTGCAATGACATCTAAAGTCTGCACTATTTTTAACAAAATAGTAACATAGTAACATAGTAGATGAGGTTGAAAAAAGACAGAAGTCCATTGAGTTCAATCTATACAAATCGAAAATATATACAAAAAGCTCCAGTTAAGCTTAAATAATCCCACTAAAAGGTGACCCATTTAATACTAGCAACCATATCCATGAATTTTGTTTATAGACAGAAATGTATCCAAATAATTTTTAAATGTATCTAGGGTATTGGCATTCACTACCTCCTTTGGTAATGAGTTCCACAATTGTATTGCTCTTACAGTGAAAAAACGTTTCCGTTGCAAGAGATTAAATCTCCTTTCCTCCAACCTTAAATTGTGACCTCTGGTCACAAACAATTTTCTTGGAATAAACAGAGCTTCTGCCATCTCTGTATATGGGCCTTGAATATATTTATATAAAGTAATCATGTCACCTCTTAAGCGCCTTTTATCTAAAGAAAACAGACCCAGTTTGGCTCATAGGTTAAATTCTCCAATCCCCTTATTAGCTTTGTGGCCCTTCTCTGAACTTTTTCTAGTTCTGCAATATCTTTTTTTGCGATTGGTCCCCAGAACTGCACTCCATACTCAAGGTGAGGTCTTACCAGGGCTTTATATAGTGACAGAATTATGCTTTCCTCCCTTGAGTCAATGCCTCTTTTAATGCATGCTAGTATCTTATTAGCCTTTGAAGCTGCTGCCCTGCATTGTGCACCCATCTTTAGCTTGTTATCTATTACTACCCCCAAGCCCCTTTCCTCCTGTGTTTGGCTAAGTCTTGTCCCATTTAAATAATACGTAGCCTACTTATTTTTACTTCCAAAATGTAGAACCTTGCATTTTCCCGTATTAAATCTCATTTTCCATTTACCTGCCCATACTTCTAATTTTTGCAGGTTCCTTTGTAACGAAAGTTCATCCTGCTCTGACCTAATGACCTTACATAACTTAGTATCATCTGCAAAAATAGAGATGTCGCTATTTAATCCTAGCTCCAAGTCATTTATAAAAATATTAAAAAGAATAGGGCCCAGCACTGATCCCTGGGGTACTCCACTGATTACCTTTGTCCAATCTGAGTATGATCCATTTACTACTATTCGTTGCTCCCTATCTTTTATCCAGTTATTTATCCACAAACTAACATTTTCAGCTATTCCCAGTCCCTTAATTTTGTGCATTAATCTCTCATGTGGCACTGTATCAAACGCCTTTGCAAAATCCAAGTATATCACATCAACTGATTCCCCTTTATCTATATTTTTACTTACTTCCTCATAGAATCTAATTAGATTAGTTTGACATGATCTATTTCTCATAAAACCATGCTGATTAGAACTCATAATCTTGTTTACACGAATATGATCATCAATATAATCCCTTATAATCCCTTCAAATATCTTCCCCATTATTGATGTCAGACTAACTGGTCTATAGCTTCCTGGATCATCCCTACTTCCCTTTTTGAGGCATGGGTACCATGCCTGAGGATAATGAGTCTTGAAAAATTAAGAGTAGAGGTTTGTCTGTAACAGTGCTACCTGGTAAATGTTAAAAAATAAATAAAAAATGCATCAGTGAAAACAAACAAGATCCCTTTCTTGATTATAACATCTAGCTAGAATTTTACCACAAAACAGAAACTTTATGCTGGCTGATTCAACTTGATACCAGATGTTAAAATAGCTGAACACAAAAACAAATATTACATAAGACCCTTTTCTGCCATATCATTGTTATGGATATTAAAGCACATTAGTGATAATGATATCTGATTTATAGGTACTGATGCTGACAGCTGGGCAGCAGCTCAATGTCTAGCTTTGGAAGGTGAACACAACCATCTTGTGGTGAAGAGGATTCTGACACAGCTGTTTGAAGTCACAAACAAGGAGACAGAGGAACAGGCCTGCTATTTACTGAGTGAGCTCAGTGAGAGCACAGTAAGTGTGCATTAGAATAGACATTGCTATACAGGGGTCCTCTTTACAGACATAGAAAAGTCAAAATGAAAATTGCATGATTCTGATTTAGCATGTCATTTTAAAGGGACATTTCAGCCAACATTGAAATTCACATGAATACATTGCTGTTTTGAAAATAATCATTTTGTGATATACATGTATTAGTAAAAATACTTCTAATTAAAGATATAGCTGTTTGAGCAGTGTACTTAAGTATGCACCATGCACCAGCATTTTAAACACAGCACTTACTCAAAGAGTCTTACTCAAAGGTGCTTGTACCATCTGGTAATTACTGTTTCTTAATTGCTGAGATGATGCAAGCCCCACTGGTGTTCTGAGCAGCTGCTGTATTTAAAATGCTTGTGCACTGAGAATATCTAGCTATGCTTTACATGCAGAGAAAAGTATTAACACTAAAACAGTGATAACTTTTACTAGACACATTTTTGCCAATACATTTATATTGTAAATATGCTTCTATTCATGTAATTCATAAATGTGCATTTAAATTTTGACCGGAATATTCCTTTAAGAAACTTTTAAAATCACTTCTATTTTCCAATGTACTTTGTTCTCTTGATATCCACTGTGGAAAAAGAATATGTACATATCCTTCACTAGTGGGAGCGAGCTGGTGATTGGTGCTTGCTCACATTTGTCTCTTGTGATTAGCTGACTAAATGGGTTCAGCCAGTAGTGCAGAGTTGTTCCTTTACCAAAGGATATCAAGGGATTAAAGCATATTTGATAATATAAGCAAATTGGAAAGTTGTTTAAAATTGTATGTTCTATCTGAATCCTGAAATAAAAAAAATAAAACAAATGGGTTTGTGTCCCTTTAAGGGAAAATCGAATGTTGGTTACAAATAATGATACAGCAGCAATGCATTATTAGGACCTATCTGAACACATATGGTGAGCCAATGACAAGAAGCATATATATCTAGCTACCAATCACTATCTAGGTCCCATTAGTGCATTGTTGCTCCTGAGCCTACCTAGGCATGCTTTTGAACAAAAGATGCCAAGAGACCAAAGTAATTTTGATAACAGAAGTAAATTTAAAAAGGTTCTTAAAATTCCATGCTCTTTCTGAACCATGAAAGCTTAATTTTTACTTTTAATTTGTCCCTTTAAACTCCAAAAAATACTAACATGGCACAAGCATTAATGAACATCTTTAATACATTTCATGGAGTGTGTTAGTTCTTTTATTAGCAAAAAGTGAAGCAAGAATATTATTCTCTTAGGCTGTATTTACATTGTTGCTGATAATTTTATGTGGTTTATGTGCAATACATCTGAAATAGCCACATTAAACCTATATTTATAACTATTATATAATCTGTGGGTATCGGGGTTAACATACATATATGTATCTTTAATATATGATATCTCATACAGCTAATAAGATCTGCAGAAAACATGAGAAAATGTTATGATCTAGAGCAACACCTGGGTTAAATGAGTTTATAGCTGTATTTTTTATCCTTTAGAGCTTGGTCCATGCTATGTTGGGAGAAGCATTGAACAGTCAGAATTGGAGACATCGGATTGTGGCCTGCAGGGCTCTGTCTCGGCTACATGGACTTGTCAGTTGGGTGAGCATTTATCTTCAATATAACTAATATTTTTTTTTTTTTAAATATATGTACATATTATTCTCAGGGTAATCTTTGTTTTGAATAAATCATTTTGTCTAGCATTTATTAACTGTTTAAAATCCCTTTAAGTAGGAAGCACAGTGCCTCATTTCATAGCGCCTTGATAGATATATACACTTGCAGAGTGGGGCTGCTAAGTGCTGAAGCTAATACTACAGGATATAAAGGCATTTTAGGCAATTGGGTTCTTCCAACTATGTGGCAACAGTTTGGTAAAGACTGTTTCCTGTTCCAGCAAGCCCTGTGCATAAAGAGAGGCCCATGAAGACATAGTTTGACAAGTTTGGTGTTGAGGAACTTGAGTGGCCTGCAGAGAGCCATGACCTCAACCCCATTGACCAAGTTTGGGATGAATTCTAGCTATGGGAAAAAAAACAACATTACGCATCCCTGCTTTAAAAGGAGAGTAAAGACCTTGTAATTACAAGACATTTTTGTTGTGTTTCTATAGAATAACGTATCAGCAATGTCTTAATGTTTTTAGAACAAATCAACATCCTACAATTATTTTGTTAATAGCCAAACTCCACCCACTATTTGCCTTAATTGGAGGAGTCAATCTGGGCTTAAAGGGACACTAAAATTTTCTTAGCTTAGATGCCTTCTCTTTCAAATAAAGATAGCAAGAGAACAAAGAAAAATTGATAATAGGAGTAAATTAGAAAGTTGTTTAAAATTGCATGCTCTATCTGAATCATGAAAGAAAACATTTGGGTTCAGTGTCCCTTTAAGTTTGCCGACAACAAGACTAATCATGGTCATAAAGTTAATATAAAGTACTCTGTTTTGCAGAGCAAACAATGTGCTTTTCATGTTCTAAGGATTAGAAATTGTTCAATTTTTCAGAACTAAATTACATTAAAAGGGGGCAAAACAAATATATTGCAAAGCTGTTTCATTATGCATGTTATAAAAAAAATCTCAAGGTGTTTACTGTCCCTTTAATAGAGTGCAATAGACATAAGACTAGGGTGACCATATTGCCGCTTTAAAAAGGGACACATATGACATATGTCAGGGTTCTTATACAAAACATTTCTTTAAACAGCCATGAAAACAACCCTTACATATGTATTTTTCATATGTGTCCCTTTTTAAAGCGGCAATATGGTCACCCTACATAAGACTGTTACTAGGAACATTACTAGGTACTGGATCCTAAGAAGATAAATGTTTATGTTTGCTGCAGGATTTGAGAAATAAGCTTATCCACCTTATGTGGGAGGACTGGAAGCCTGCGGTGCAACAAGCAGCTGCACAAGCCCTAGGCAAGATGGGTTATGGGAAGGATGTTCATGACCAACTGAGGTGGGTTCTCATTTAAAGGTATTGCTGTGCTTTAGAAATATTATCTTATTATTTAATAACCATAAACATTACTAATATGTAAGCATTTTATATTAGTATTTTACCATTCACTGTATAAAGTGTACGCTGATATTTTGCAGAGAGAATTTAGAAAAAGGTAATTGGAAAGAAAAGGTTCAAGCTCTGTCTCTGATTGGCTGGCTACAACTTATGACTGCACAGCTGCTTCCTGGCTTTCTTCAGTGTTTCTCTGATGATTTTGTAGCTGTCCGCAAAGAAGCCTGTGTCACCGCTGGTTTGCTGAAAATCAAAGATGAGATGGTGAGATTAGAGAGGGTCTTGGTAGTGCCTGTTAGTGATGGCATCAACAATCTAAAATTAAACAGAACAATGTTCAGCAGAGGAAAAAGAGATTTCTTAAAAAATACTTTTCAGATTCTTCCCATTGAATAGATCTTCTTTCATATTAAACTGAATTGAAAAACATTTAACTTTTTTTTAATAAATTGTGGTTTTTTTTAATTGATGTGCATGTCCCTATCCACCAATAAGTATGTGATCTTGTGTAACAATTGTGCACAAACATGCTATTCCTGATAATTGTATTTATATATAACTGAATCCTTGTACTCATAAATATTGTGTGTAATATTATATACAGTATGTGCTTTCTTATGCATGACAGAAATTGGGTTAAATGTCTCTTTAAATACAACCATCAATATTTTAACACTTTCTATGGTTCTCTTTGTATACTCTACCTTTCTCTTTTTCAAGGTTCAGAATTGCCTTTATAAGTTAATTCAGAGTGATCCACTGTGGAAAATTCAAGCATTTGCCATCAAAGGTGAGTAATTTTAGCCTTATTTTTCAAAAAAAGATAGCAAGAGAACGAAGAAAAAGTAATAATAGGAGTAAATTAGAACGTTGCTTAAAATTGCATGCTCTATCTGAATCACGAAAGAAAAAAATTTAGGTTCAGTGTCCCTTTAGTTGAATAAATAATTTTTGTTTCAGAAAATTAGTTTAGTTAAGTTTAAAAAAAATAAATAATTTTGGCAAATTAGTTATGTTAAGTTAAATCGTTTTTTCGGATCCGTTAGTTTTTTCGGATCCATTATTTATTCATATGCATTATTCTATTCTGAAGTTTAGAATAGAATAATGCATATGAATAAAGAATGGATCCGAAAAAACGATTTAACTAAACATAACTAATATGCCGGCGATTGCAAAAACAAAATGATCTAAAACCGCTGCCGCCACCCACATCGCTAGCACTAGATAAAGCTATTAACCCCTAAACCGCCGTCCCCCGACATAGTCGACACTAACTTAACCTATTAACCCCTAAACCGCCGCCCCACATCGCCAACACTACCTAAACCTATTAACCCCTAAACCGTAGTTCCCCGACATCGCCGACACTAACTAAATCACTAAATAAAGCTATTAACCCCTAAACCGCAGTTCCCTGACATCGCCGACACTAACTAAACCTATTAATCCCTAAACCACCATTCCCAAACATCGTCAACACTAACTAAACCTATTAACCCCTAAACCACCATACACCCACAAGGCCAACACTAACTAAACCTATTAACCCCTAAACCGCCGGCCCCCACATCACAACAACCTAAATTAAACTATATTAACTCCTAAACCTAACACCCCCTAACTTTAACATAATTAAAATATGCCTAAATTAAAGTTACAATTATTAACTAACTACCTATTTAAAAGTAAATACAAACTTACCTGTGAAATAAAAATAAAACCTAACAATACTAAAAATATAAAACCTAGCATTACTAAAAATTAAAAAACCTAAGATTACTAAAAAATTATAACTACAATTACAAAAAATAATAAACACTAAAATTACAAAAATAAAAAAACCACCATTACAAAAAATAACAATTTCTTTTAGGTGCAGTACATCGTCCCACCCCTTGCTCGCTCGCTCTCTCTCTCTCTCTCTCTCTCTCTCTCTCTCTCTCTCTCTCTCTCTCTCTCTCTCTCTCTCTCTCTCTCTCTCTCTCTCTCTCCCCCCTCTCCCCCTCTCTTTTGCTCTCTCTCTCCCCTCTCTTTTGCTCTCTCCTCTCCCCCCTCTCTTTTGCTCTTCTCTCTCTCTCTCCCCCCTCTCTTTTGCTCTCTCTCCCTTCTCTTTTGCTCCCTCTCCCCCCTCTCTTTTGCTCTCTCTCCCCTCTCTTTTGCTCTCTCTCCTCTCTCTTTTGCTCCCTCTCCCCCATCTCTTTTACGTTCTCTCCCCCTCTCTTTTGCGCTCTCTCCCCTCTCTTTTGCCGCGCTCTCTCTCTCCCCTCTCTTTGCCCTCTCTCTCTCTCCCCCCCTCTCTCTTGTGCTCCTCTCTCCCCCTTTCTTTTGCGCTCTCCCGCTCCACCTCTCTTTTGCGCTCTCCCGCTCCCCCCTCTCTTTTGCTCTCTCTTCTCCCCCCCTCTCTTTTGCTCTCTCTCTCCCCCCTCTATCTTTTGCTCGCTCTCCTCCCGCTCTTTATTTTGTGCTCTCTCCCCACTCTCTTTTTTGCGCTCTCTCTCCCCCCTCTCTTTTGCGCTCTCTCCCCCCCTCTCTTTTGCGCTCTCTCCCCTCTCTTTTGTGCTCTCTCCCCTCTCTTTTGCGCTCTCTCTCTCCCTTCTCTTTTGCGCTCTCTCTCTCCTCTCTTTTTGCGCTCTCTCTCTCCCCTCTCTTTTGCGCTCTCTCTCTCCCCCCTCTCTCTTGTGCTCTCTCCCCCTTTCTTTTGCGCTCTCTCGCTCCACCTCTCATTTGCGCTCTCTCGCTACACCTCTCGTTTGCTCTCTCTACCCCCTCTCTTTTTCTCTCTCTCTCCCCCCTCTCTTTTGCTCTCTCTCTCCCCCCTCTCTCTTTTGCTCACTCTCTCCCCCCTCTCTTTTGCGCTCTCTCTCCCCTCTTTTGCGCTCTCTCTCTCCCCTCTCTTTTGCGCTCTCTCCCCCTCTCTTTTGCGCTCTCTCCCCCCTCTCTTTTGCGCTCTCTCTCCCCCTCTCTTTTGCGCTCTCTCTCCCCCTCTCTTTTGCGCTCTCTCTCCCCCTCTCTTTTGCGCTCTCTCTCCCCCTCTCTTTTGCGCTCTCTCCCCCTCTTTTGCGCTCTCTCTCTTCCCCTCTCTTTTGCTCTCTCTCTTTACCCCTCTTATTTTTTCTCTCCCCCTCTCTTTTGCTCTCTCTTTCCCCTCTCTTTTGCTCTTTCCCCTCTCTTTTGCTCTCTCTCCCCCTCTTTTTTTGCCCTTTCCCCTCTCTTTTGCTCTCTCTTACCCTCTCTTTAGCTCTTTCCCATCTCTTTTGCTCTCTCCCCCTCTCTTTCTATCTCCTTTCCCTCTCTCTCGCGCGGACCACTCCCGCTCACACCCCAGCCATGCCCACTTCCGCCCACCGTCACCGTGCCCGCAGCAGATCAGTTAGACTCTAAGGCCAGGTGTGTTTGTCCTCGTGCTGTCTCTACTGACAGCTTCGGACAAACACACTTGGCCTTTTATATTAAAGGATTATAATAATACATTATACTTACTTGGAGCCATGCTATATTTATAGTTACTATAGGACATTATACTGGGGATTTACGGTCTTGCCCTAAGTCTAATAATGTAGAGAGCTCACAGATTTGAAAACAATGTATTCAGGTATTAAATACTTATATATTTATATTCTGGTGGATTATTTTGTGTATATATAAAAATAAAATGTAAATTTCTTTAATTTTACCCAGCTGTAGGCAAAATTGGACAAGTAACACCCCATCTAAAAGATCTTCTGTTGTGGGCATTAAAAAGTACAGAACAAGGAGTGCGCATGGAAACGTGTCACTGTATTGCCGCTCTACATATACGTGACACAGAAATACAACGTATGTTGCAGGATATGCTGATCTTGAGCCTCATGAGAATGTGAGGAGGTAAGAGGTCTTTTTCATGAAAATCATCTATAAAAAAATAAAATAATCATTTTTATAAGAGTATCTTATCCCAAGAAAATAAAAATATATAAAATAAAGTGCGAAAAACATAACATCATGTGATACATTTTTGCATGGTATAACTTTCTAAGTATTATTTTAAAGGGACGTTCCAGCCAAAAATTGGAATCTACATGGGTGCATTTAAGTTTTGAATAGAAACATTTTTGTAATATACATGTATTAGCAAAAATGCTTCTAGTAAAAGCTATATCTGTTTCAGAAGTGTATTTAAGTATGCACCGTGCACCAGCATTTTAAACTCAGAGAGCCTAAGGTGCTTGTACCATCTGGTAATGACTCAATTTGTTAATTGCTGACATGATACAATCCCCACTGGTGCTCTGAGCCGCTCAATATCTAGCTCTGCTTCACATGCACAGAAAAATGCTAACACTATAACAGTGGTAACGTTTACTAGAAGCATTTTTGACAGTGCATGTATATTGTAAATATGTTTCTATTCAAATAAGTAATTCATCTATGTGTATTTAAATTTTAACCGGAATATCCCTTTAATGTATAATTCATTTGCAACAAGACAAATACAGGTAGAAAACCCTTTATCCAAACTGCTTGGGACTAGAAAAGGTTTGGATTTCGGAATAGTGTGGATTTTGGAATAATTGCATCTTTAAAATGTTACAGTTGGGAGAGGGCATGGAACCAAGTGTAAACAATACCTTATGTCATTTAGGCAATATTTACATGTCATAATACAGCTTGTACATGTGACTTAAGTAGTTTTCTATCATTTTTAAATACTTTTGGTACTTACAGGCAGGGAAAATAGTAATTGTTAATAATTTTATTTAAAAAAAAAATCTAAGTGAAAAAGTTTGGATTTCATAATAAGTTTGGATTTTGGAATTCCGGATTTAGGAATTCGTAACTGTATTGTCTGTAAACCACCCAGCGTTACATTAATAAGTGGATAAAATGACATTTTGTCTTCATCTATGCAGGGTAGTGAGCCAAACAATAACGTCTTTAAACATTGAGCACAATGGGAGACCAGGAGATGATATTAAAGATCCAGCAGCAGGTAGATATGAATTGCTATTTTATATGAACATATCTTAGATTTTATGTTATACCTAGCTCAAAAAATATACAAATCTCTTAACAGTGAAAGTGATGTGTTTATATTAAAGGAACAGTATGGTGTAAAATTAATTTCACCTTAATGTGTTTCCAAATTGCTCTTTCATGTTTATTTTTGTATATAAAATAGATGCTTTCATCTTTTACGCCACAGCCTACTAATATCTAGATTACGAGTGCAGTGCAATTTTTCACATCTGCTCGCTCATTAAATTCACTAGACAGAGGCATTTTTTGCACTTCTGGTAGCGTGCGTACTGCGTATTACAAGTTTAAAGTATAAAGTTTTTGCACGGGGCACTGACCCGACGCGCGCAAGAAGCTGAACTTCAAATATTGCGGACCGTGTTCCCCCATAGACTTCAAAAGAGAGCGAAAAGTGGGAAAAAACTAACAACCATACTCGCTCACAAAACCCAATTGCGTTTAACCAAGTGCCCTTACTAGTCATGAAATAGGAATTTTTCACATTCCAATGTTTTTCACATAGCAGCATATGTTCTGTTAATTCATAAATAAATATTTCTATATATCTCTGATGTTTTTTTTGTAAAATATATATCTATATGATTATATATAGATATATACAGATATATAGGAATATCTATTTAAAAATATTTAGAACATATTCCCTTTTGTGAAGAACATTGGAATGTGTAATATTTACAGTAAATAGTTAAAAACTTTATTAAAAATTAATATTGCATATTATTTTACATGTTTTCAGCTACTTGACTGCAAAGGGTTGCAATACACTTATATATATGTCTATATTTTTTATACATAAGTACTTATCTGTTTATACAGTATGTGTGTATGTATATACTCGTGTGTATATATATATATATATATATATATAATATATATATATATATATATATATATATATATATATATATACTGTATATATACAAAAATATACACATATTAATACATATGTACATTCAAATAAACATATATTTATATACATATTTAGACATTTTGTATGTATGTATCTCAATGTTTAAGCCATTTGCAGTCCTTTTTTGTCTAACACCTGAGACCTCATATCTTTAAAACCCTTATAAACTTTATACAGTGTTATTATGAGTGTAACTGTACTTTCAATTGTATTTTTAATTTGTTTTGTGAATCTTCTTATCTTGCATAATAGTTAACCAGATCTCTGAAGTTGCACTAACCCGACTTGTGTTAAATTAATTGCGCTCAAGCAAACACATTTTACTTTAAACGCGTAATAAGTGCGCACACATAGAGCCGCAATAAAATTCTTATTGCTCGCATGCAACAGTTAGCACGTCACTCATATCCAGCCATAAAATGGGCAGCACTGCAGGGAAATAAATCTCCTTATTTTATCACTTTCTACAAAACATAAATGCTTCCTTAATGTATATCTGTCAGTATACCAAAGCCCAAAATGTAGGGCCTGATGAACAAAAACTCACCTAATGCTATTTTTTTAAAAAATTAATAAAAATCTTGGAAATGACAGAATGGAATCTAAGGATATATATATAGGGCAAGTGCCTTGTTTGCCTAGGCCAAAATATGCCCCTGATATATATATTTTAGATTCTATTCTGTCATTTGCAAGATCACATGAAACAACCTCTTATGCACTTTGAATAATTCATATACAAACACAATGCAAGTTACTTGCTGTACAATACCTATAATGTATTTATTTATTTATATATAGAAGAAGAAGAGATGTAATGTTAATTAATCTAATCTCATCTGAAGGATTCATTATGTTGTTTTTTTTAATGTTTATACACATGCAACAATGATTAAATGTTATATTTAGGGCCAGACAAACATACAAAGTTACTGTGTGTGCTGTTCCAGGTATCTAAACTATGTCAAAAGGAATTGCTGATTCCCAAAATACTGAATCTAGATGACAAACCTTAAAACAGGACAGAAGATGCAACAGAAAAGCCAAAAGACTTCCGCCTCATGCCAAAAGCTATAAGAAAAACCATGTTTCTGTTAAAGGACCAGTCAACCCAGTAGATTTGCATAATCAACAAATGCAAGATAACAAGACAATGCAATAGCACTTAGTCTGAACTTCAAATGAGTAGTAGATTTTTTTCTGACAATTTTAAAAGTTATGTCTTTTTCCACTCCCCCTGTACCATGTGACAGCCATCAGCCAATCACAATGCATACACGTACCATGTGACAGCCATCAGCCATTCACAAACGCATACACACTTATTCTTGCACATGCTCAGTAGGAGCTGGTGACTCAAAAAGTTTAAATATAAAAAGACTGTGCACATTAGTTAATGGAAGTAAATTGTAAAGTTGTTTAAAATGACATGCTCTATCTGAATAATGAAAGTTTAATTTTGATTGAGTGTCCCTTTAAGTAGAGTGGGCCAAAATGTTTATAGACACTAATACTGTAATAGATAAAATGTTGGTGCAAGAAGGATTTTTATAAGAAAGAAGTGGAAATAAAACGCAGTATGAAAATAATAAATATATATCAGCCAAATGAATTGTATATAAATCAAAGCAATGATCTGTGAGATACTTGTATGTATGTACTTGCTGAAAAGCACAACGACCAGGAAAGCAAGGAAATTAATAAAACTCTGAGATCAGGTGACAAGAGTGACATCGCTAATTACATGACATCACCAACTGCATCACTCAAAACATTTTTGAATTAGTTGTTGCTAGGCTGAAAGGTTTTAAATAAAGAGTTCAAATTCATATGGACAGAAGATTTTTGATATTTTGTTTTACATGGATGATTTATGTGTAACTATTATTATGATGTGTTCAGGTCCTCAGTACTTTCTCAAACTCTAAGGGATGATTTGGAATTTACATCATTCAAGGACTGAGTCATCTCCATTTGTTGCAGATTGTTGGACACTGAAGGCTAAGACTTTACTCATTTTGGATGATATATCACTCTGGATTTTCATTTGTTATTGGTATAGCACAGAATGTTACTATCCACTTGATTCTGTATTTTTCCTTTTTTATCGTTGTTTGATAAGTGATTGTTTTTTTTATGTTTGTTTTTTTAAAAACATCTGGAAATAAATATCTCTTGAATCAGTGAACAGCTTGGCTTGCTTTAAAAAAAATACTTAAAAGGACAAAGGGATACCTAAAGAACAAGGCAATTTGTACAATAGAAGTAATTTGGAAACATGTTTAAAATGTCACGCTCTACCTGAATCATGAAAATGAGTTTTGACTTTACTTTCTCTTAAGGTCTGCATATCTGTTCAATACTATTGGGTGTAGGTAGGGTTACCATCTCAGCCATGTTTTCCTGGACATTATGAGTTACACATGCTGCAGGGTAGCAGGGCAGAACATGTATTATGTCTCTGGACATCCCATAAATAGTGCTTATATACAGCACAATAATAACACGCTAAAAAATGCAATTTCCCGCAGGAGAGGGGAAATTAAAAGGGAACATCCGGCACTAATAGCAACATTTTTTTGAAGCGCATTACAAATCAAATTATGCAGTTTCAGTGTAATTTTCCTTGCATTCATGCCTAATTTCGCAAACAGGTATTTTTCTTTCACTTACCTTAGCTTAAAGGGACAGTCTACTTGAAAATGTTTATTGTTAAAAAGATAGGTAACCTTCTTTTAAACTAAAATAAAAAAGCTTTAAAGGAATAGTAAACACCAAAAAATTGTATTGTTTAAAAAGATAGATGAATCCTTTATTACCCATTTCCCAGTTTTTGCATAACCAAGATTATTTATTAATACACTTTTTACCTCTATGATTACCTTGTATCTAAGCCTCTGCAGACTGCTCCCTTATCTCAGTTCTTTGGACAGACTTGCAATTAGCCAATCAGTGCTGACTCATAAATAACTTCACGGGATCCAATCAGCCATAGGATGAGCTTGCATTCTGTTGGCTGATTCCAATCAGCCAATAGAATGCGGCGCTCATTCCTATTGGCTGATTGGATCAGCCAATAGGATTGAAGCTCAATTCTATTGGCAGATTGCATCAGCCAATAGGATTTCTTTCACCTTTAATTCCGATTAGCTGATAGAATTCGGGAAGAAGACTTCGTTTGAACAGGGATGCTTCACGCCGGATGTCTTGAAGATGGACCCGCTCCTCGCCGGATGATGAAGATAGAAGATGGCGTCTGGATGAAGACTTCTGCCCGTCTGGAGGACCACTTCTGCCGGCTTGGATGAGGACTTCTCCAGGCTTCGTTGAGGATGGATGTCGGCTCTTCAAAACTGTAAGTGGATCTTTAGGGGTTAGTGTTAGGTTTTTTTAAGGGTTTAATTGGGTGGGTTTTATTTTTAAGGTTTTGGGGGGGCTTTTTATGTTGATAGGGCTATTAGATTAGGTGTAATTAGTTTAAATATCTGATAATTAGTTTTTATTTTGTGTAATTTAGTGGTTTTTTTTGTAATTTAGGTAATTGTATTTAATTTAGGTAATTTATTTAATTGTAGTGTAAGGTTAGGTGTTAGTGTAACTCAGGTTAGGTTTTATTTTACAGGTAAATTTGTATTTATTTTAGCTAGGTAGTTAGTAAATAGTTAATAACTATTTAGTAACTATTCTACCTAGTTAAAATAAATACAAACTTGGCTTGTAAAATAAAAATAAACCCCTAAGATAGATACAATGTAACTATTAGTTATATTGTAGCTAGCTTAGGGTTTATTTTACAGGTAAGTATTTAGTTTTAAATAGGAATTATTTAGGTAATGATAGGAATTTTTTTATTTAGATTTCTTTTAATTATATTTAAGTTAGGGGGTGTTAGGGTTAGACTTAGGTTTAGGGGTTAATAACTTTAGTATAGTGGAGGCGACGTTAGGGGCGGCAGATTAGGGGTTAATAACTATAATGTAGTTGGGGCGATGTTAGGGACAGCAGATTAGGGGTTAATAATATTTAACTAGTGTTTGCGAGGCGGGAGAGTGCGGCGGTTTAGGGGTTAATATGTTTATTCTAGTGGCGGCGATGTCCGAAGCGGCAGAATAGGGGTTAATAATCTTATTTTAGTGTTTGCGATGCGGGGAGGGCCTTGGTTTAGGGGTTAATAGGTAGTTTATGGGTGTTAGTGTAGCTTTGTAGCGTAAAACTCATAACTACTGACTTAAGTTATGAAAAAAAGCTTGTAATATCGGTTCCATTGAAAAAAGACTTTACACAAATTGCGTAAGTTAATTTGCGGTACGGCCAAAAAAATGTGCAGGACAGCTGTACCTACAAGACTCGTAATAGCAGCGGTAATGAAAAAGCAGCGTTATGAGCCTTAACGTTACTTTTTTACTCATAACGCAAAACTCATAATCTAGCCGCATGTTTACTAATCAGCTGATTATTTCACCTGTGTTTCAGTTCAGATATCCTTAAAATCTGGCCTGTTAAGGAGGTATGAGAAGTGATTTGAAACCCCTGGGCTAGATGAAACTAAAAGACCTACAGGCTTAGATCATTCTGATACAAATTGCAACTTCATATGCCTAAGGAGCTCCCTGTTTGGCACACCTGCGAAGGCTGCAAAACTCATTTTGCAAAAGAAATATAAGAAACTCTTCAAATTTTGACTTTACAATTTCAAGTGTAGACCACCATTTGTCATAAATAAAAATGTTGCTACTTACATTGAATAACATTTTTGCATGTAATTTATGGACCTTTTGTGTGGCATAATGTCAATTTGCATTGAGTGTACCTGTTTGCATGTAAATTGTTTATATGAGTTTTTATGTGTAACACAATTCTGTTTTTTACAAAATAAATGCAATGTGCTTTTGAAATGCTTATTTTATTAACCACTCTTCTGTATGTATATATCTCACCATCATTTACAGAAATGTAGATTACACCCCTTAGAACGAGACATAGATCACAATCGGCTAGATTACGAGTTTTGCGGTATGAGTAAAAAAGCAGCGTTAAGGCTCATAACGCCGTTTTTTCACTACCACTGGTATTACAAATCTTGCAGGTTTAGGGGCACCGCACACTTTTTTGGCTGTAACGCAAATTAACTTACGCAATTTGCGTAAAGTCTTTTTTCAATGGACTTCCATAGCGCCGATATTACAAGCTTTTTCTGGGAGGCCAAAAAGTGAGCAGTACAGCCTATCCCGCAAGATCTAACGCAATCTAACTAGTCAGTAGTTATGAGTTTTACTCTACAAAGCTGTAGCATAAACTCATAACTAAAGTGTTAAAAAGTACACTAACACCCATAAACTACCTATTAACCCCTAAGCCGAGGCCCGACCGCATTGCAAACACTAAAATAAAAATATTAACCTCTAATCTGCCGCTGCCGGGACATCGCCGTCACTAGAATAAACATATTAACCCCTTAACCGCCGCACTCCCGCATCGCAAACACTAGTTAAATATTATTAACCCCTAATCTGCTGTCCCTAATATCGCCACAACCTACATTACAGTTATTAACCCTAATCTGCCCCCCCCCAACGTCGCCGCCACTATACTAAAGTTATTAACCCCTAAACCTAAGTCTAACCCTAACCCTAAAACCCCCTAACTTAAATATATTAATTCCTATTTAAAACTAATACCTATAAAAATAAACCCTAAGCTAGTTACAATATAACTAATAGTTACATTGTTATCTATCTTAGGGTTTATTTTTATTTTACAGGCAAGTTTGTATTTATTTTAACTAGGTAGAATAGTTTACTAAATAGTTAGTAACTATTTACTAACTACCTGGCTAAAATAAATACAAATTTACCTGTAAAATAAAACCTAACCTGAGTTACACTAACACCTAACCTTAAACTACAATTAAATAAATTACCTAAATTAAATAAAATTACCTAAATTACAAAAACAAACACTAAATTACACAAAATAAAAAAAAGACATTATCAGATGTTTAAACTAATTACACCTAATCTAATAGCCCTATCAAAATAAAAAAGCCCCCCCCCCCCCAAATGAAAAAAAAAAAACCCTAGCTTAAACTAAACTACCAATAGCCCTTAAAAGGGCCTTTGGCGGGGCAACTGCCACAAAGAAATCATCTCTTTTACCTGTAAAAAAAAATACAAACACCCCCAATAGTAAAACCCACCACCCAATCAACCAACCCCCAAATAAAATCCTAACTAAAAAAAACTAAGCTCCCCATTGCCCTGAAAAGGGCATTTGTATGGGCATTGCCCTTAACAGGGGCATTTAGCTCTTTTTTCAATTGCCCAAACCCTAAGCTAAAAATAAAACCCACCCAATAAACCCTAAAAAAGCCTAACACTTACCCCCGAAGATCCACTTACAGTTTTGAAGACCGACATCCATCCTCAACGAAGCCGGGAGAAGTCTTCATCCAAGCGGCAAGAAGTACTCAGCAAAGCCGGGAGAAGTCTTCATACAAGCCGGCAGAAGTGGTCCTTCAGATGGGCAGAAGTCTTCATCCAGACGGCATCTTCTATCTTCATCCTTCCGACGCAGAGCAGCTCCATATTCAAGACATCCGGCGCGGAGCATCCTCTTCAATCGAAGTCTTCCCGAATGAAGGTTCCTTTAAGAGATGTCATCCAAGATGGCGTCCATAGAATTCTATCAGCCAATCGGAATTTAATCAGCCAATCGGAATTTAATCAGCCAATCGGAACTAAAGGTGAAAAAATCTTTTGCAATGACCACTCTTGGACCTTAGTACATATAGGAAAGAAAATATAGCTTCTGAAATGGAATGTGACCAGTTTAATATGCTAATGTTAGTTAAAACTGGACAATCTGGTAGTCTACTAGGGGGCATCAAATAGCAGGGGTGCTGTAAAGCCCTCTAACAGCCATAAAACATTTAGGTGTCAGACACTGTAGTCCTCAGATTTTTTAATCTAGAGCAACTGCCAGTTTGGGGTTTGATTGGAATCTGTGTAGTGAGAAGTGAATAGACGTGTTTACCAATAAAAAACCCCAAAAAAACTATAACAGCCTGAGAATATATGCAGAGTGGGGGTTAGTGCAAACTCCTCTGATTAAACACATAAGCACTACGTGTTAATCAGAACTGATAGTGCAGATAATTATATAAACTAGAAAGCCTGTTAACTAATGGCATAATACAATAAACTTTTGCAGAACCATGTCAACTTCTAGAAAAAAGAGGAAAGTAAACCTTGCTCAGGAAGAGTGCAATAGAGAATGAATTAGGGAGCTTGGTTTAAATACAATGAAGGACTATAACACCATGTCTCATATAGAGACTCATCACACATGGACATATAATAGCGGAAGTTCCTTACAATGTCTAGATGAGTTCAGTTCGTTTGCGGGTTATTGAATAAACTTTAATAAAAGTGAACTCATGTGGATTAATAAATCTAGGAATAGCCTACAAGACCATCCATTTAAAGAGGATTGAGGCAATAACTTATTTAGGTATAGTACTTCATAAAAATCCGAAAAATTGGTATCGGTTGAACTTTTCACCATTATTTCTTAAAGTCATATCAGATTTGGAGTTATGGATGACATTTCCACTATCTATCACGGCCCGTGTAAATCTAATAAAGACATTCATTTTCCCTCGTCTACTTTACCCTCTTCAGAATCTTCCACTTTTTATTCTTAATAAGGATCTGCGTAGATTATATTCCTGCTGTTCCAAATTTATTTGGAACAACAGGAAACCACGTATTTCTTTAGATAGACTTATGCAATGCTTTGAAGCAGCAGGCCTTGCTTTTCCCAATTTTAAATTATATAATTGGGCTTGTCTAGCCAAAACGGCGATGGATTGGATTGTGGAGAAAGAATTAGTGTCGTCTATAGAGATGGAGACTTATATGGTTTCTCCTTGTGCCCTGAAAGCGATATTACATTGTCCTATTCATCTTTTACCAATACAGATACTCTCGCTAATTTCCATTAGAAACATTGTCGCGGCTTGGCAGAAGTGTTGTATAAGCTTGGAAGTAGATTACTCATTTTCGGTATTTTTACCGATCAGAGGAAATCCTCAATTCTCTCCCGGGCTTAAACAAATAGTTTTTAGAGAGTGGGCTGAAAAAGAGCTTAAATATATTTGTCAGATTTTGCCGCAAGATGGGCAACTAATTTCCTTTGGGATTCTTTCTCAACACTTTCAGCTACCTAGTTCCAACTTTTTTGCTTATTTACAGGTCCGTCATTTTATTAATTCATGTAAGTGGGATATGAGTGAATTGAATGCATGGTCGGATATCAATCTATGTCTTCAAAAATTTGCATTAGAAAACCCGTCCATCTCTCTTTTATATGATATTATGCTTTCTAAACAAGCATTAATCCTGTCAAATAAATTGATACTATCTTGGACTCCCTTTTTTCCTTCAATTGATTTTGGTAAAATTCAACGTAGTTTGATAAATGTAAAAAAATGTGAAATTCCTAGGAGTTGGAGAGAATCTCATCTAAAACTTATTAATAATTACTATATTTCCCCGTTAAGATTAGCTAAGTTTTATTCTACTTGCAACGGGAATTGTCCCCGATGCAACAAATCGAAGGCTGATATTTTACATATGTTCTGGTATTGCCCAAAAATTATACAACTATGGCGTAAGGTAGAATATTGGTTTAATTTACAATATAAATCAACTATTATTCTGTCACTTGATGAGATAATCTGGTTAGATGTTCCCAGTAATAGGGGCTTTTATGCTCATACTTTAAATAACATCATACTAGCTGTTAGACACCAAATTCTTAAACATTGGAAGGACACTTCAGCTCCTGGATTTTCGCAGATTTTACAAGAGATTCAAACTCAAATCATACATGAGTCAGTCCATCTAGAAACTATATCAGAAAAGAGAATAAAAATTTTCATAGCAGGCTGGCTCCCGATTATCAAAACATACCCCTTAGCAATACAAAAAGTTATTTTGATGCCATTCTTGTCTTCAAGCTCTTTTATGGACTTTGTAGCTTTAGATCTTTTCCCACATACATGGATAACTAATTATAGAGAAATATAAGGCTAAGTTTAGGGGACATAGATTTAGTCACAGACTTAAATTAGTGAGAGAGGATTTTGAGAGCTCCCTTTTCCCCTCTCCCTTTCCCTCCCCCCCCCCCTTTTTTTTTTTTTTTTTTTTTTTTTCTCTCTTTTTGGGTTGTATGTGTGTATGAATAGGTAGTATGTGGGTATGATCAATATTGTTCTAATTTGTTTTGAAAAAGGAAAAAAAAAGAAAAGAAAAAGCCAACATTTTGTACAAATTATGCTATTTGAGAGTACATTTTTTCCAGCTAATCAATGTATCTATCAAAAATGTATTTTTCGTTTGTTTGTTTTATGCTTTTCTATTGCTGTTACACCTGACCCTGCAGGGTATGTAAAGGTGGGATCTTTATTGGATTGTACTCTGTGTTGGAAATAAATAAATGTTATAAAAAAAAAAAAAAAAAAAAAAAAAATAAAAAAAAAAAAAAAATAGCGGAAGTTCCTGGCAAAGGGAATCCTTAGTCAAACTACAGGAAATGTTTAGCCGATATCAGCCCTGGGATTGTGGACCAAATTCTGCGCTTTATCTCTTTGCTTAACAGAGGCAAGCCAGGGCACTTTAATGATGCAGGGTTGTGGAAGTAGAGGCCCCAGTGGTATCGACATAAAATATATTGTCATGATCCTCCCGTTCATCGCCGTGTCGCAGCGGCTCCCGGATCTTCTCTGTGTGAATGACGTCACGTTGCTTATCAACGTGACGCGTCCTCTGACACTCCCTCTGATGACGTCGCCGCTCCTGCCTTTAAACCACGGCGGGAGATCTTACTCGGGGCCCGTTTGTTTGATTACCCTGGCGTTGTGAGTACTATTTTTGAACCTGTCTGTCTTTGCTTCTGATTCTGGATACCGACTACTGCCTGCCTGACCTAGCTTATGCCTAATCCCTACTACTGATGCCTGGATACCGACTACTGCCTGCCTGACCTTGTTTTTGCCTTATCCCTTCTACTGATGCCTGGATACTGACTCTTGCCTGCCTGACCTCGCTTTGCCTAGTCCCTTTATCTATCTCTGGATATATATATTGCCTTTGCCTGTCAGCTTCAGTCTTGTCCTGCTACAGCCTTGCCTTAAGTAAGCTTAATCTTTTGTTTGTTGCAAACCTACTTAAAGGGACATTTTCTTTTACAAACTGCTAAAAAGAACTTTATCTTTGTTTGTTGCAAATCTGCTTAAAAGACATTTACTTTTTCAAACTGCTATAAAGGATCTTTATTTTTTGTTTGTTACAAACCTGCTTAAAGGGACATTTACTTTTACAAACTGCAAAAGAGAACTTTGTCTTTTTATTTGTTGAAGACCTGTTTAAAGGGACATTTACTTTTACAAGCTACAAAAGAGAACTTTGCCTTCTTGTTTGTTGCAAAACCTGCTTAAAGGGACGTTTACTTCTACAAATTGCTAAGTGAACTTTTATCATTTGTTTGATTCACATCTTCTAAAAGGAACGCAACTCTTTTGTGGCTATTCTGCTTAAAGGAACAATTATTATTTTTTGTACCTATCATATTTGTTTCCTGAGTGGGTCACGTCCTGGTTATTTCTCAGTGTGCTAGCGTGTGTTCTATTTTTCACGCTAGCAGTTGGGTTAAACCCCGGACTGATTCCTAAACGGCTGACATTACAAACGGGCCATAAATGGACCCCACTGAATTATCCATGGCCGTGGCTCACCAGGGACAACTACTGGGATCTCATGCTACCCACTTGCAATCCCTGGATTCTAAGCTGGATCAAATAACTGCTTTATTACAAAGTTTGGTTCCTCCCGCACCTTCCAATCCTATTCCTAATGAGGCATTACCTCCTTTGATCCCAAACAACCAGTCTCAAGTACAACTGAGTCCCAGGATACCTCTTCCGGATAAAATGATGGGAATCCTGAAGACTGTAGGGGTTTTCTGAATCAGTGCCGTCTCCATTTCCGAAATAGCCCTACTCTCTTTGCTACTCCCTCTTCGAGAATTACATTCCTTATTTCCTTAATGAAAGGAAAAGCTTTGGCTTGGGTATCACCTTTGCTAGAAAAGAATGATCCTATACTTTTGGATGTAGATGCATTTCTCTCTGTATTTTCAAATGTATTTGATAAACCTGGAAGATCTTCCGCTGCTGAGGCGACTCTCTTAGATTTACGACAAGGAAGTCAACCGGTTTCTCAATACGCTATTGAGTTCCGCACACTTGCCTCTGAAACTACTTGGAATCAGGGAGCACTTAGAGCCGCTTTTCGTAAAGGACTTTCTGAGCGTCTCAAGGATGAATTGGTGTATCGGGAACTCCCAGAATCCTTGGAAGCCTTAATAAATCTTTGTATCAGTCTCGACGCCAGATTTCGTGAACGCCAACAAGAAAGGGATAGAACACAGAGGTCATCAACTCGAACTCCTTTTCGTTTGGCTCCTTGTTTTTCTAATCCAGTCACTCCTGTCTCTCCTAGTGGGAAGCATAAAATTAACAGAGACTGAACGCTTGAGAAGACGTTCTCTTGGCCTGTGTTTGTACTGTGGCCTTAAAGGGCATTTATTAAGGGATTGTCCTACCAGGCCAGTAAAAGCCAGGGCTTAACTTTTGTCCAGGGAACTGAGTTAAGCCAAAAAAGTTGTCATTCCCTATACAAGAAACTCTTTGTTCCAGTAACCCTTCAAGTTGGACATAGTAAGATACATACCCAAGCTCTTGTTGACTCTGGTGCGGGAGGTGTGTTCATTGACTCCACATTTGTCTCTACTCACGCTATACCCTTACTAAAGAAAAAGTATTCTGTTTCTGTCTCTATGGTTAGTGGAGATCCTTTGGGTTCCGGATTCATTCAGTTTGCTACTAAACCTTTACTTCTTACTGTTGGAATACTTCATTCTGAGACGATTTGTTTTGACGTCATTTCTACTCCTCAATTTCCCATCATTTTGGGACTTCCCTGGCTCCAAGTACATAATCCTATTTTTTCTTGGACTTTTGGTGAACTCACCTCTTGGGGCTCAACATGCCAGACTAAATGTCTTCAAAAGATCACTAAGTTACCACTCACTATCGCTCTCACAATCGAAACTCCGGACTCTCTACCTATGCCTTATCATGATTTTGTGGATGTTTTCTCCAAGAAGGAAGCTGAACGTCTTCCTCCTCACCGTCCTTTTGATTGCCCCATTGATCTTCTTCCTGGGGCTACTTACCCTCGAGGCAAGACATATCCACTTTCTAGACCTGAAAACGTGGCTTTGGAAGAATATATTAAAAACAATCTGGCTAGAGGATTTATTCAACCCTCCTCTTCTCCTGTAGGGGCTGGTTTCTTTTTTGTAGGAAAGAAGGATGGCGGACTACGACCCTGTATTGATTACAGAGGACTAAATCAAATTACCATCAAGAACAGTTATCCTCTACCCCTTATTCCTGAACTGTTTACTTATCTTCAAGGATCCACCATATTTACCAAACTTGATCTACGTGGTGCATACAATCTTATCCGTATACGCAAGGGAGATGAACGGAAGACTGCTTTTAACACTCGATTTGGGCATTACGAGTATCTGGTCATGCCTTTTGGGCTATGTAATGCTCCTGCGGTTTTTCAACATTTTGTGAACGAGATTTTTCGTGATTTTTTGAATATCTTTGTCATCATATACCTTGACGATATCCTGATTTTTTCTCAAAATCACCAAGATAATGTGCACCACGTCAGGAGAGTACTTCAACGTTTAAGAGATTACCATCTGTTTGCTAAGCTGGAGAAATGTTCATTCCATCAAAAATCCATACCCTTTCTGGGTTATGTAATATCTGAATCTGGATTTGAAATGGATCCTACTAAACTTTCTGCCATTTTGGATTGGCCTAGACCTGATTCTCTGAAGGCTCTGCAACGTTTTCTGGGCTTCGCCAACTATTACAGGAAGTTCATCAAAGATTTTGCTACTATTACTTCTCCTCTTACTTCTCTCACTAGAAAGCGGCAAAATTGTAAAGAATGGCCTCCTGAGGCTATTGAAGCTTTTGAGTCTCTCAAAGAAGCTTTTTCTTCTGCACCTATTCTCCGTCACCCGAATCCAGATTTTCAGTTCATCCTGGAAGTTGATGCTTCCTCTGTTGCTGCTGGAGTTGTTCTTTCCCAACGAATTCCTGATACTGGAAAAATTCATCCTGTTGGATTCTTCTCTAAAAAGTTCACTCCTTCTGAATGTAACTATGACGTAGGCAATAAAGAGTTGCTTGCCATTAAAATGGCCCTGGACGAATGGAGGCATTGGCTGGAGGGTACCTCTTTGCCGTTTACCATACTCACAGATCATAAAAACCTTCTTTATCTCCAAACGGCCAAACGATTGAATTCCAGGCAAGCACGTTGGTCTTTATTCTTCTCCCGGTTTCACTACAATTTGTCCTATATACCCGGTTCTAAAAACATTAAAGCAGACGCCCTTTCCAGACAATTTCAAGATACCCCAATTCCTGAGTCTGGTACCATTCTCCAACCTCATGAAGTCATAGCCCAGTTATCAACTTCCTGGTTACAAGATTTACAGTCTGCTCAAAAGAATCTTCCTTTGTCCTGTAAACCTCCTGATGGTCTACTCTTTGTTCCTGAACGCCTTCGTTCCAAGATCCTATTTTGGGCTCATGATAGTCCCCTCTCTGGACATCCTGGCATTAGTAACACCGCTCGAAATCTCAAACAACATGTCTGGTGGCCCACTCTCTCTCAAGATGTTAAAGATTATGTCTCAGTATGCACACAATGTGCCACTAACAAGTCTCCTCGTCAACTTCCTTCTGGTTTGCTCCAACCGTTGCCCATACCTCATCAGCCTTGGACTCATGTATCCATGGACTTTATCACTGACCTTCCTTTTTCAGCTGGAAACAACACTATTTGGGTGGTGGTCGACAGGTTCACTAAGACTGCGCATTTTGTTCCCTTACCCGGCTTACCGTCTGCCAAAAGACTTTCTGAACTTTTTATTTTGCATATTGTGAGAATACATGGATTTCCTCTGGATATCGTTTCAGATAGAGGGGTACAGTTTGTTTCCCGATTCTGGAGATCACTTTGTAAACACTTTGGAACAACAATTTCTCTGTCTACTTCACATCATCCACAGTCTAATGGCCAGACTGAAAGGGTAAACCAGTGTCTTGAAACATATCTTAGACATTATGTGGATCATTTTCACTCTAACTGGTCCTCTTATCTCCCATTAGCTGAATTGACTCATAACGCCCGGTATAATTCCTCCCTTCAGACCTCTCCTTTTCATGCGGCCTACGGATACCAACCCAGAACATTTCCTTTGCATACTTCTTCCACAGAAAATCCTGCTTGTGATCTTTCTGCCCGAAGATTAACTCGTCATTGGCGGAGAATACATCATATTCTTTCTGTGGCTTCCAAGCGTTACAAGTTCTATTCAGATCTTCGACGGAAGAAGGCTCCCAAGTACCGTCCTGGTGACAAAGTTTGGATTTCTTCCCGTTATCTTCGCCTAAAACAACCTTCTAACAAACTGGGACCACGATATGTGGGTCCTTTCCGAATACTGGGTCAAGTGTGTTCCACTGCTTACCGGGTGGCTTTACCCAAGACTTTCAAAGTCCATCCTGTATTCCACGTGTCTCTTCTGAAACCTATGTTGTCTAACAGGTATTCTAAACCTATTTCCAAGCCTCCACCTCTTTTTGTTCATGGACATCCTGAGTTTGAGGTCAGCCACATTCTAGATTCCAAACTCCGTGGCAAGAAATTGTATTATCTCATTCATTGGAAAGGTTATCCAGTCACGGAACGATCCTGGGAGCCGGCTCATCAAGTGAATGCTCCTACCTTGATAAAGGCCTTCCATAAGTCTCACCCTGCTAGACCTGGTCCTGTCCCCCGGAGGGGTCCTTGAGGAGGGGGGGTCATGATCCTCCCGTTCATCGCCGTGTCGCAGCGGCTCCTGGATCTTCTCTGTGTGAATGACGTCACGTTGCTTAGCAACGTGACGCGTCCTCTGACACTCCCTCTGATGACGTCGCCGCTCCTGCCTTTAAACCACGGCGGGAGATCTTACTCGGGGCCCGTTTGTTTGATTACCCTGGCGTTGTGAGTACTATTTTTGAACCTGTCTGTCTTTGCTTCTGATTCTGGATACCGACTACTGCCTGCCTGACCTAGCTTATGCCTAATCCCTACTACTGATGCCTGGATACCGACTACTGCCTGCCTGACCTTGTTTTTGCCTTATCCCTTCTACTGATGCCTGGATACTGACTCTTGCCTGCCTGACCTCGCTTTTGCCTAGTCCCTTTATCTATCTCTGGATATATATATTGCCTTTGCCTGTCAGCTTCAGTCTTGTCCTGCTACAGCCTTGCCTTAAGTAAGCTTAATCTTTTGTTTGTTGCAAACCTACTTAAAGGGACATTTTCTTTTACAAACTGCTAAAAAGAACTTTATCTTTGTTTGTTGCAAATCTGCTTAAAAGACATTTACTTTTTCAAACTGCTATAAAGGATCTTTATTTTTTGTTTATTACAAACCTGCTTAAAGGGACATTTACTTTTACAAACTGCAAAAGAGAACTTTGTCTTTTTATTTGTTGAAGACCTGTTTAAAGGGACATTTACTTTTACAAGCTACAAAAGAGAACTTTGCCTTCTTGTTTGTTGCAAAACCTGCTTAAAGGGACGTTTACTTCTACAAATTGCTAAGTGAACTTTTATCATTTGTTTGATTCACATCTTCTAAAAGGAACGCAACTCTTTTGTGGCTATTCTGCTTAAAGGAACAATTATTATTTTTTGTACCTATACAATTATTATTTTTTGTACCTATCGTATTTG
The DNA here is from genome assembly GCF_027579735.1 of Bombina bombina. Lineage (NCBI taxonomy): Eukaryota > Metazoa > Chordata > Amphibia > Anura > Bombinatoridae > Bombina > Bombina bombina. The sequence continues at coordinate 193,559,764 of NC_069499.1, forward strand.
TTTCCTGAGTGGGTCACGTCCTGGTTATTTCTCAGTGTGCTAGCGTGTGTTCTATTTTTCACGCTAGCAGTTGGGTTAAACCCCGGACTGATTCCTAAACGGCTGACATATATTTTGGTTGAGGTAGAAGAAGGCAGGTTATTTAAGCCTCAACCAAGAAAGCCGGCAAGATGCTGTAGTACCTTCCCCATTGGCAGTCGCCACTGATGGGTGTTGGATAAGGCCACAAGGTTGCTGAGACACTGGGATCTTAGATGTAATGGACTCCCCAAACTCTGGTGGGTGATATATTGGCTGTTAGGTGAACGAAATGGGGGGAAAATATGCAGGTATCGTCCTCACCTTTGTCAGGGTGTGCCTCCATTCTAGGCAGAGAAGTTCCCTTCCCAATTCAGTTTCTTGTTATTGTCGGTGTAGGAATGAGCTTCAATGGGGTTGAATGACGTGCCTCCCTACTTGACTGTGGATTGAACTGTCGTAATGAGGCATTAATGCTGCTGATCATCCGATATTCAAATGCCTCTAGTAAGACCTGCAGGGTCACATGGAACACCTCCATTGATGTAGCAGGAAAAAAGAAGATTTACAGCATCAAGGCTGACTGCAGAGTAATGTATTTGTCATATAGCAATAAAGGTACACAGTGTAGGAAACTGTTTCATAACCCAGTTTCTCAGGGGGTGGGGGGTATCGTGCAGTAAGCAAAGCTGACAGATTGCGTGTCTAGTAGATGGAAACGGACACCTGATACAGGAAATGGCAACACTCACCGCTTGTCTTTACTGAACGAGATATTTTATTACCGGACAATCTCTTCATCCTCCTCAATGTTCCTAGGGGTGATTTGGGTACTTTAGACAAAATTTTAAGTATATATGTTATGCGTGACCCCTAATATTGGTTATTAGAGCAAGGAGCTCCCTAGGAACACGTCTGGTCTCTTTAGTAGTTGGCCCCGTCCCCTTATATTTAAACACTCAGACACTATAAATGGATAAATCCAGTGGTTCTCTCTCACCTGGTTTAGTCAATTAATCATTGATTCTCAAATTGAGACAGCTATCTCAGATCAGTCTAATTTCAATCATAAAGTCATATTCAAATTTGCTATATAAAATGTGTTTCACCCAAATTGTCATAACTTTTAGATTATGTGCGCCTATTACAAGTTGAAAGTAAAAACTTTGTGTGGAAGCAAAACCCGATGCTAAACAATTATCGTGACCGCATTAACGTATTCACCCCATAGAAGTCAATATAGAGTGCATAAGAAAAAAACATATTGCAGGTCCCGATAGGCACAGAATATCAATATATGAAACGGTGGGAAAAAGAACTTAAAATCAATGTAACCTATGGAGATTTATGTAAAATATTTAAAAGAACAATGAAAGCTTCTACATCAGCCAAGATTTTAGAAATTAATTTCAAGATTCTACATCGCTGGTATTACACCCCTGCACGTTTAAAGACCTTATATCCACAAAGATCTGACCTATGCTGGCGCTGCAAAAAAGAGGTAGGGAACATGGGACATATTTGGTGGAGTTGCAGCAAAATCACCCCCTTCTGGGAAGATGCAGTAACCCAAACAGAGAAGATATTGGGAACACTGGACCCTTTATTGTGGCTCTTAAATAAACCTCCCAAAAAATGACCTGCAGCATACCTAGCCTTATTCCAAATCATATCTAACAGTGCTAAAGTATTAATTGCACAACATTGGAAGCAAGATCAAACCCCCTCTATAGCTCTATGTGTAGACACTATACATAAGACCTTGCAACTGGAAGAATACCATTATATGAAAATAATGAAACAAGATTTCTTTCATGAGATGCTTTTTATTTGGGAAGAGTACATACATAGCAAGTATACTATATGATGTATGACATAGGATACAAATCTTGGATGAAAATGTGAACAAGCTATTTCATACAGGTTCTGTGCTTTAGCGAATAGTTCTTCTTTCTCTATTTAAAAAAAAAAAGGGAGGTTAAAGTAATCATTTACGGTCATGTCAACATTAATTATTATAATATGCAATACCGCCTATATATATGATGTGATGTACCATGTCCATACACTGTAAATGTACCAATGTTATGTGTTACCTCAATAAAAAAAAGAAAAAAAAAAGAAAAAAGAAAAAAACATATTGCTCACATGCTAACCCAACGTATTTTAAATAAAGAACAATGTAAAATATATTGTAAATACATATATATATATATATATATATCTGTTTATACCTATACCTGTATATCTATTCCTATATATATATATATATATATATATATATATATATATATATATATGTGTATAGATATCTATTTTACAGTAACAGTATCACATAGATATAGAAATATATATTTCATAATAAAATTATTTGTGAAGAACATAGAAATGTCAAAACGTGATTTGTGTTTTGCAATTTAGGTCTAACGCAGTATCGTTTTAGCGCACATGAAGAATTACTAATCTTATATTGCGTTATTGAAATATTACATACAGTAAAACATATTTTTAAAAATGAATAATTATTAAAAATTATATATATATATATATATATATATATATATAACATAATTTATGTAAGAACTTACCTGATGAATTAATTTCTTTCATGGTGGTGAGAGTCCACAAGCTAGTTACTGATGGGATATACATTCCTACCAGGAGGGGGCAAAGTTTCCCAAACCTCAAATGCCTATAAATGCACCTCCCTCATCCCTCAGTTAAACATATAGCCAAGTTAGTGAGGTGTAAAAGGAGTAAAAGCATAAAAAAGAGGAACAGGATAAATAATGTGCTTTAAAAATCATAACCCTAAAAAAAATGGGGGGGTCTCGTGGACTCTTGCCACCATGAAAGAAATTAATTTATCAATTCTTACATAAATTATGTTTTCTTTCTTATAGGTGGCGAGAGTCCATGAGTCCATGAGCTAGTTACTGATGGGATATAATACCCAAGATGTGGAAGTCCACGAGTGACTATAGAGGGAAGGATAAAACAAAAACAGCTATTTACGCTGAGAAATTAATTCCAAAAAAAAAAATTATAAACAAAAACTTAAATCATAGGCACTAAAATCAAACTGAGACAGCTGCCTGAAGAAACTTTCTACCAAAAGCTGCTTCTGAAGAAGCCAAAACGTCAAAATGGTAAAATTTAGTAAAGGTATGCAAAGACGACCAAGTGGCTGCTTTGCCAATTTGATCAACTGAATCATCATTCTTGAAAGCCCAAAATGTGGCAACTGATCTTGTAGAATGAGCTGTTGTTCTCTGAGGTGGAGACTGCCCCTCCTCCAAATAAGCTTTGTGAATCAGAAGTTTCAACCAAGATGCCAAAGAAATGGCAGAGGCTTTCTGACCTTTTCTGGAACCAGAAAAAATAACAAATAGATTCGAAGTCTTTCTGAAATCTTGGTGGCATCAACATAATATTTCAAAGCTCTTACCACATCCAAAGAATGTAAAGATCTTTCAAAAGTATTCTTAGGATTAGGACACAAGGAAGGAACAATAATTTCCCTATTAATGTTGTTAGAATTCACAACTTTAGGCAAAAATTTAAATGAAGTCCACAAAACAGCTTTATCTTGATGACAAATCAGATAAGGAGACTTGCAAGAGAGAGCAGGGTGCCAGGAATCAGATTGAGACAAGAAGTGCAAAAATAATCACACCTTTATTAAAAGTCCACAAAACAAATATTAAGCCAGGAATCAAAACCAGAGCTGGTAGTCAGACGAGTCGAGTCAGGAGCCAAAGCGAATAGTCAGACGAGCCAAGTCAGGAGCCAAAGCAAGTAATCAGACGAGCCGGAATCAGGAACAAGGAGAACAGCAGAATCAGGAACAAGCCAGGGATCAGGAACCAGGATGGACGTCAGACAGCCAGGTAATACACAGGAGCTCTCATAAACAAAGCAAGGGCAAAGCATACTGAACAGAGGCCCTTTAAATAATAAGTGATGACATCACAATTCTGAGTCTGCATCCTGTCTCACACTGATGATGAACACCAGTCTGGTCATAAAAGGAAGTGCAGGAAATGAGCAACATCACACAGTATGCACCCGAGTAGCAAGAGAGGTGAGTAAAATGGCTGCCAGCAGCAAATGGCAAACAAAAGAGGGAAAAACCTCTGACAGTACCCTCCCCTCAACGACCCCTCCCCCGCGGGAGGAAAAAAAGGCTTATTTGGGAAACAGGCATGGAAGGCACAGAGGAGGGCGGGAGCATGAACATCAGAGGAGGGTACCCATGAACGCTCCTCTGGACCGTAGCCCCTCCAGTGAACCAAATACTGTATGTGGCCCCTGGACATACGAGATTCAATAATGCTGCTGACCTCATACTCCTCATGGTTGTCAACAAAGATAGGACGGGAACGAGGCAACACAGTGGTAAACTGATTACAAACCAATGGTTTCAAGAGGGAGACATGAGAAACATTGGAGATGCGCATTGCAGGAGGAAGGTCAAGAGCGTAGGCCACAGGATTGACCCGTCAGAGTATTCGAAAAGGACCAACATAACGGGGAGCCAGTTTATTGGAAGGCACACAAAGGTTCAAGTTGCGGGAGGACAGCCAAACTCTCTCACCAACCTGGTAAGAAGGCGCGGGCAGACACCTACGATCGGCCTGGAACTTTTGGCGCTGCATAGAACGATGAAGGCAATCCTGAATCTGCACCCACGTGGAACGGAGTTGCCGGAGATGCTCCTACAAAGCCGGAATACCCTGAGACATGAAGGAATCGGGCAAAAAGGATGGTTGAAACCCATAATTCGCCATGAACGGGAATAACTTGGAGGAAGCATTAATAGCACTATTACGAGCAAACTCTGCCCAAGGTAACAGTTCAGACCAATTATTGTGGTGATCTGAGACATAGCAACGGAGGAACTGTTCCAGAGCTTGATTAGACCATTCCGCAGCCCCATTAGATTGAGGGTGATATGCAGAGGAGAAGGAAAGCTGGATCCCCATTTGAGCACAAAATGAATGCAAAAATCTGGAGACAAACTGGCTACCCTGGTCCGACAATATCTCCTTGGGTAATCCATGTAAAGGGAAGACCTCCCGGGCAAAAAATTGAAGCAAGCTCCTGAGCGGTAGGCAACTTCTTCAAGGGAATGCAATGTGACATTTTAGAAAAACGGTCAACCACCATAAGGATAACAGTATTGCCATTGGAAACAGGGAGCTCGACAATGAAGTCCATGGAAAGATGTGTGCAAGGGCGCTCACCATTAGCAATAGGTTGAAGAAGACCCACAGGAAGATGTCGAGGAGTCTTATTCTGTGCACAAACTGAGCAGGAGGCAACATACGCAGCAACATCAGAACGAAGACCTGGCCACCAGAATTGTCGAGTGACAGACCAAATCATTTGGTTCTTACCTGGGTGACCTGTGGCTTTAAGATAGTGGTAAGTGTGCAAAAGTTTAGTTTGAAGATTCTCAGGAACAAAACACTTACCACTAGGTTTCTCAGGAGGTGCATTGGTTTGTGCAGCCAGGATCTCCTCCCCCAAGGGAGAAGTCAAATTAGTATGTATGGTAGCCAAAATATGGTCAGGTGGTATAACTGGAGTAGGTACAGACTCCTCCTTGGACAGAGGTGAAAATTGTCGAGAGAGGGCATCAGCCCTAACATTCTTACTACCAGGCAGGTAGGAGACCACATAATTAAACCAAGACAAAAATAGCGCCCATCTGGCCTGTCGGGGTGACAAACGTTTTGCTTCAGATGGATAAGTTAAATTCTTGTGGTCAGTAAGAATGAGCACTGGCACGCTAGTACCCTCAAGAAGATGCCTCCATTCCTTGAGTGCCAAAATTATGGCCAGTAATTCCCTGTCGCCAATTTCATAATTGCACTCCGCTGGAGACAATTTCTTAGAAAAGAAACCACACGGATGCAAGGAACCATCAGGCATAGGACGTTGAGACAAGAGGGCACCTATTCCAGTCTCAGACGCATCGACCTCAAGAACGAAAGGCAGGACAGGGTTTGGATGAGCCAGAACTGGAGCGGCAGCAAAGGCAGTTTTAAGACTATTAAAGGCCTTAATGGCAGTAGGTGACCAATGGAGTGGATCATTCTCTTTACGGGTCATGTCTGTGATAGGTTTGATCAAGGAAGAAAAGTTTTTAATAAACTTTCTATAGTAATTAGCGAACCCCAAAAAACATTGAATAGACCGAAGACCAACTGGGCGAGGCCACTGCAGAACTGCAGATAACTTGTCAGGATCCATGGAGAACCCTGCAACAGAAATAACATAACCTAGGAAGGTTACTTGAGTCTGATGGAACTCGCATTTCTCGAGTTTACAAAACAGGCCATTCTCACGTAGTCTCTGAAGAACCCGTGTAACTACAGAACGATGAGCCTCAAGTGTGAGTGAGTGTATGAGGATGTCGTCTAAGTACACCACAACACACTGTTGCAACATATCTCGTAGGACATCATTAAGAAATTCCTGGAAAACAGCAGGAGCATTACATAGGCCAAAGGGCATTACAAGATACTCATAATGCCCGCTCCTGGTGTTAAATGCGGTTTTCCATTCGTGACCCCCCTTGATCCTAAAGAGATTGTACGCTCCTCTCAAATCAAGTTTAGTAAGTTCCGTAATGAGTGGAATAGGGTAAGCATTCTTAATGGTAAGATGATTAAGACCCCTATAAACGATGCATGGTCTTAACTCGCCACCCTTTTTCTTCACAAAGAAGAAGCCAGCCCCTGCAGGAGAGCAGGATTTGTGGATGATCCCCCGCGACAGAGCATCGGCAACATACTCCTCCAAAGCACAATTCTCCGCAACAGACAGAGGGTAAACCCGGCCCCAAGGAGGAATGGCTCCAGGTTGCAGGTCTATGGCACAATCGTAAGACCGGTGAGGAGGCAACGTACCGGCACGCACCTTGTCAAAAACGTCTAGGAACTCTCGGTACTCCTCTGGCAATTGAGATACCGAAGAAGTGCACAAGACTTTAACTGGTTTTCGAAGACAAATGGAAATACATTGAGGAGACCACGACAAAATTTCAGACCTGCGCCAGTCGAGACTGGGATTGTGCTTTTGGAGCCAGGGATAACCCAGAACAACTGTAAAATACGGAGAGTTTATCACCTGGAACTGGAGGGTTTCAAAATGGAGAGCCCCAACAGCCATGGATAACGGAGCAGTTTCGTGAGTAACGAGTGCGGGCTGAAGGGGCCTGCCATCAATGGCCTCAATAGCAAGCGGAACGGACCGAGGCAAAACAGGAATGGAGTGCTTTGATACAAAAGCACTGTCAATGAAATAGCCCGCAGCACTGGAGTCAACAAGAGCCTGGATGACTATGGAGGAGTCCAGCCAGGAAAGGACAACCGTGACCAAAGGTTTCTCCTTTAGGTGTGAGCGTTTCCCAGCCTTGTAGGACAAGACTTCAAAACGTGGCCTGTAACCCACAATAGAGGCAGAGCCCCTCCCTCCTCCTAAAGGCCCTCTCCGCTGCGGAGAGACGCGTGAATCCCAACTGCATCGGCTCAGCAGTACCTGGTGACTCGGGACCAGGAGGCATGGGAGGAGAGGGAGCGCTCCTTGAAAGAGGGCCTCTCTCTGAGTCTGATGTCAATTAGGATAAAAAAGGACACCAATGCCTCAAGATCCTCTGGTAAATCTCTGGCAGCAACTTCGTCTTTAATCGCATCAGAGAGCCCATGAAAGAAGGCGGCAGCAAGGGCTTTATTGTTCCAACCTACCTCTGCGGCAAGCGTACTGAACTCAATGGCATACTGAGCAACAGATCTTGTACCTTGCTGAATGGACATGAGTCATTTAGCAGCAGAGGAAGAGCGAGCCGGAACATCAAACACCCTTCGAAAGGAGGCCACAAATTCAGGGTAATTTGAAATCACAGGTTTATTAGTCTCCCACAAGGGATTAGCCCAGGCAAGAGTTGTGTCAGAGAGTAACGAGATGAGAAATCCCACCTTAGCTCTGTCAGAGGGAAACGCCTGAGGTAACATCTCAGTTAACATCTCAAGTAAATGCCAACCTGGTTCAAAAACCCTCTGCACTGATTAGGATCGCCTCCATATCGAGGTAGAGGTGCAGAACCGGACATACTCCTGGTAGGACTAGGTGCAGCAGCGGAAACAGGAGCAGCCATAACTTGTGGGACACTTGGGTCCAAATGTGTAGTGCGAGTCAGCAGGGTTTGCAGGGCTAGTGCAAACTGATCCAAGCAGTGATCCTGTTCATCCATCCTGGAAATTATGGCAGGTAAAGGTGGATTATTAGCACCATCAGGATTCATGGCCCTTGCGTAATGTCAGGGGGCCAGGAATCAGACTGAGACGAGAAGTGCAAAAATAATCACTCCTTTATTAATAGCAAAAAATAATAAAAAGTCCACAAAACAAATAATAAGCCAGGAATCAAAACCAGCTGATAATCAGACGAGCCGAATCATGAGCCAAAGCGAATAGTCATACGAGTTGAGTCAGGAGCCGCTACTTACATTATCCCTATGTACCCCTAATCTGCTGCCCCTAACACCGCCGACCCCTATATTATATTTATTAACCCCTAATCTGCCCCCCACAATGTCGCCTCCACCTGCGAAATTAATTAACTCTTAGGCCTAGATTTGGAGTTCGGCGGTAGCCGTCAAAACCAGCGTTAGAGGCTCCTAACGCTGGTTTTGGCCGCCCGCTGGTATTTGGAGTCAGTGATTAAAGGGTCTAACGCTCACTTTTCAGCCGCGACTTTTCCATACCGCAGATCCCCTTACGTCAATTGCGTATCCTATCTTTTCAATGGGATCTTTCTAACGCTGGTATTTAGAGTCGTTTCTGAAGTGAGCGTTAGAGCTCTAACGACAAAACTCCAGCCGCCTGAAAATAGCAGGAGTTAAGAGCTTTCTGGCTAACGCCGGTTCATAAAGCTCTTAACTACTGTACCCTAAAGTACACTAACACCCATAAACTACCTATGTACCCCTAAACCGAGGTCCCCCCACATCGCCGCCACTCGATTAAAATTTTTAACCCCTAATCTGCCGACCGCCACCTACGTTATACTTATGTACCCCTAATCTGCTGCCCCTAACCCCGCCGACCCCTGTATTACATTTATTAACCCCTAACCTGCCCCCCACAACGTCGCCGCCAGCTACTTAAAATAATTAACCCCTAATCTTCCGACCGCAAAGCGCCGCCACCTACGTTATCCCTATGTACCCCTAATCTGCTACCCCTAACACCGCCGACCCCTATATTATATTTATTAACCCCTAATCTGCCCCCCTCAACGTCGCCGACACCTGCCTACACTTATTAACCCCTAATCTGCCGAGCGGACCTGAGCGCTACTATAATAAAGTTATTAACCCCTAACCCGCCTCACTAACCCTATAATAAATAGTATTAACCCCCTAATCTGCCCTCCCTAACATCGCCGACACCTACCTTCAATTATTAACCCCTAATCTGCCGAGCGGAGCTCACCGCTATTCTAATAAATGTATTAACCCCTAAAGCTAAGTCTAACCCTAACACTAACACCCCCTAACTTAAATATAATTTACATCTAACGAAATAAATTAACTCTTATTAAATAAATGATTCCTATTTAAAGCTAAATACTTACCTGTAAAATAAATCCTAATATAGCTACAATATAAATTATAATTATATTATAGCTATTTTAGGATTATTATTTATTTTACAGGCAACTTTGTAATTATTTTAACCAGGTACAATAGCTATTAAATAGTTAAGAACTATTTAATAGTTACCTAGTTAAAATAATAACAAATTTACCTGTAAAATAAATCCTAACCTAAGATATAATTAAACCTAACACTATCCTATCAATAAATTAATTAAATAAACTACCTACAATTACCTACAATTAACCTAACACTACACTATCAATAAATTAATTAAACACAATTCCTACAAATAAATACAATTAAATAAACTAGCTAAAGTACAAAAAATAAAAAAGAACTAAGTTACAAAAAATAAAAAAATATTTACAAACATAAGAAAAATATTACAACAATTTTAAACTAATTACACCTACTCTAAGCCCCCTAATAAAATAACAAAGCCCCCCAAAATAAAAAATTCCCTACCCTATTCTAAATTAAAAAAGTTACAAGCTCTTTTACCTTACCAGCCCTGAACAGGGCCCTTTGCGGGGCATGCCCCAAGAATTTCAGCTCTTTTGCCTGTAAAAGAATAAATACAATACCCCCCCCCAACATTACAACCCACCACCCACATACCCCTAATCTAACCCAAACCCCCCTTAAATAAACCTAACACTAAGCCCCTGAAGATCTTCCTACCTTGTCTTCACCATCCAGGTATCACCGATCCGTCCTGGCTCCAACATCTTCATCCAACCCAAGCAGGGTTGGCGATCCATCATCCGGTGCTGAAGAGGTCCAGAAGAGGCTCCAAAGTCTTCCTCCTATCCGGCAAGAAGAGGACATCCGGACCGGCAAACATCTTCTCCAAGCGGCATCTTCGATCTTCTTCCATCCGGTGCGGAGCAGGTCCATCTTGAAGCAGGCGACGCGGATCCATCCTCTTCTTCCGTTGTCTCCCGACTAATGACGGTTCCTTTAAGGGACGTCATCCAAGATGGCGTCCCTCGAATTCCAATTGGCTGATAGGATTCAATCGGAATTAAGGTAGGAATTTTCTGATTGGCTGATTGGAACAGCCAATAGAATGCGAGCTCAATCTGATTGGCTGATTGGATCAGCCAATCGGATTGAACTTGATTCTGATTGGCTGATTCCATCAGCCAATCAGAAAATTCCTACCTTAATTCCGATTGGCTGATAGAATCCTATCAGCCAATCGGAATTCGAGGGACGCCATCTTGGATGACGTCCCTTAAAGGAACCATCATTAGTCGGGAGACAACGGAAGAAGAGGATGGATCCGCGTCGCCTGCTTCAAGATGGACCCGCTCCGCACCGGATGGAAGAAGATCGAAGATGCCGCTTGGAGAAGATGTTTGCCGGTCCGGATGTCCTCTTCTTGCCGGATAGGAGGAAGACTTTGGAGCCTCTTCTGGACCTCTTCAGCACCGGATGATGGATCGCCAACCCCCGCTTGGGTTGGATGAAGATGTTGGAGCCAGGACGGATCGGTGATACCTGGATGGTGAAGACAAGGTAGGAAGATCTTCAGGGGCTTAGTGTTAGGTTTATTTAAGGGGGGTTTGGGTTAGATTAGGGGTATGTGGGTGGTGGGTTGTAATGTTGGGGGGAGGGTATTGTATTTATTCTTTTACAGGCAAAAGAGCTGAAATTCTTGGGGCATGCCCCGCAAAGGGCCCTGTTCAGGGCTGGTAAGGTAAAAGAGCTTGTAACTTTTTTAATTTAGAATAGGGTAGGGAATTTTTTATTTTGGGGGGCTTTGTTATTTTATTAGGGGGCTTAGAGTAGGTGTAATTAGTTTAAAATTGTTGTAATATTTTTCTTATGTTTGTAAATATTTTTTTATTTTTTGGAACTTAGTTCTTTTTTATTTTTTGTACTTTAGCTAGTTTATTTAATTGTATTTATTTGTAGGAATTGTGTTTAATTAATTTATTGATAGTGTAGTGTTAGGTTAATTGTAGGTAATTGTAGGTAGTTTATTTAATTAATTTATTGATAGGGTAGTGTTAGGTTTAATTATATCTTAGGTTAGGATTTATTTTACAGGTAAATTTGTTATTATTTTAACTAGGTAACTATTAAATAGTTCTTAACTATTTAATAGCTATTGTACCTGGTTAAAATAATTACAAAGTTGCCTGTAAAATAAATAATAATCCTAAAATAGCTATAATATAATTATAATTTATATTGTAGCTATATTAGGATTTATTTTACAGGTAAGTATTTAGCTTTAAATAGGAATCATTTATTTAATAAGAGTTAATTTATTTCGTTAGATGTAAATTATATTTAAGTTAGGGGGGTGTTAGTGTTAGGGTTAGACTTAGCTTTAGGGGTTAATACATTTATTAGAATAGCGGTGAGCTCCGCTCGGCAGATTAGGGGTTAATAATTGAAGGTAGGTGTCGGCGATGTTAGGGAGGGCAGATTAGGGGTTAATACTATTTATGATAGGGTTAGTGAGGCGGGTTAGGGGTTAATAACTTTATTATAGTAGCGCTCAGGTCCGCTCGGCAGATTAGGGGTTAATAAGTGTAGGCAGGTGTCGGCGACGTTGAGGGGGGCAGATTAGGGGTTAATAAATATAATATAGGGGTCGGCGATGTTAGGGCAGCAGATTAGGGGTACATAGGGATAACGTAGGTTGCGGCGGTTTACGGAGCGGCAGATTAGGGGTTAAAAAAAATATGCAGGGGTCAGCGATAGCGGGGGCGGCAGATTAGGGGTTAATAAGTGTAAGGTTAGGGGTGTTTAGACTCGGGGTACATGTTAGAGTGTTAAGTGCAGACGTAGGAAGTGTTTCCCCATAGGAAACAATGGGGCTGCGTTAGGAGCTGAACGCTGCTTTTTTGCAGGTGTTAGTTTTTTTTTTCAGCTCAAACAGTCCCATTGTTTCCTATGGGAGAATCGTGCACGAGCACGTTTTTGAGGCTGGCCGCGTCCGTAAGCAACTCTGGTATCGAGAGTTGCATTTGCGGTACAAATGCTCTACGCTCCTTTTTTGGAGCCTAACGCAGCATTTGTTTGAACTCTCGATACCAGAGTTAAATTTATGGTGCGGCCAGAAAAAAGCCCGCGGAGCGTTAACAGCCCTTTTACCGCCAAACTCCAAATCTAGGCCTTATTAAATAGATTATTCCTATTTAAAGCTAAATACTTACCTGTAAAATAAATCCTAATATAGCTACAATATAAATTATATTTATATTATAGCTATTTTAGGATTTATATTTATTTTACAGGTAGCTTTGTATTTATTTTAACCAGGTACAATAGCTAAAATAGTTAAAATAATTACAAAATTACCTGTAAAATAAATCCTAACCTAAGTTACAATTAAACCTAACACTACACTATCAATAAATTAATTAAATACAATATCTACAAATAAATACAATGAAATAAACTAACTAAGTTACAAAAAATAAAAAAATATTTACAAACATCAGAAAAATATTAAAACAATTTTAAACTAATTACACCTACTAGGATTCTATCAGCCAATCGGAATTAAGGTATGAAAATTCTGAATGGCTGATGGAATCAGCCAATCAGAATCAAGTTCAATCCGATTGGCTGATGCGATCAGCCAATCAGATTGAGCTCGCATTCTATTGGCTGTTCCGATCAGCCAATAGAATGCGAGCTCAATCTGATTAGCTGATCGGATCGGCCAATCGGATTGAACTTGATTCTGATTGGCTGATTACATCAGCCAATCAGAATTTTCCTACCTTAATTCCGATTGGCTGATAGAATCCTATCAGCCAATAGGAATTCGAGGGACGCCATCTTGGATGACGTCACTTAAAGGAGCCTTCATTCGTCGGTAGTCCGTCGGGCCAGCAGGATGTTCCGCGTCGGAGGTCTGCAAGATGGATCCGGAAGAAAGAAGATTGAAGATGCCGTTGATAGAAGACTTCAGCCGGATCATGGACCTCTTCAGCTCCTGCTTGGATGATGACTTCAGCCGGATCATGGACCTCTTCAGCTCCTGCTTGGATGATGACTTCAGCCGGATCATGGACCTCTTCAGCTCCCGCTTGGATGATGACTTCAGCCGGATCATGGACATCTTCAGCCCCCCGCTTGGGCTTGGATCAGGACATCAGAGGAGCTCTTCTGGATCGATCGGTGAACCTGGTATGGTGAAGATAAGGTAGGAAGATCTTCAGGGGCTTAGTGTTAGGTTTATTTAAGGGGGGTTTGGGTTAGATTAGGGGTATGTGGGTGGTGGGTTGTAATGTTGGGGGGGGTATTGTATGTGTTTTTTTTACAGGCAAAAGAGCTGAATTCTTTGGGGCATGCCCTGCAAAGGGTCCTGTTCAGGGCTGGTAAGGTAAAAGAGCTTTGAACTTTAGTAATTTAGAATAGGGTAGGGCATTTTTTTTATTTTGGGGGTCTTTGTTATTTTATTAGGGGGCTTAGAGTAGGTGTAATTAGTTTAAAATTGTTGTAATATTTTTCTGATGTTTGTAAATATTTTTTTATTTTTTGTAACTTAGTTCTTTTTTATTTTTTGTACTTTAGTTAGTTTATTTCATTGTATTTATTTGTAGATATTGTATTTAATTAATTTATTGATAGTGTAGTGTTAGGTTTAATTGTAGGTAATTGTAGGTATTTTATTTAATTAATTTATTGATAGTGTAGTGTTAGGTTTAATTGTAACTTAGGTTAGGATTTATTTTACAGGTAATTTTGTAATTATTTTAACTATTTTAGCTATTGTACCTGGTTAAAATAAATACAAAGTTACCTGTAAAATAAATATAAATCCTAAAATAGCTATAATATAAATATAATTTATATTGTAGCTATATTAGGATTTATTTTACAGGTAAGTATTTAGCTTTAAATAGGAATAATTTATTTAATAAGAGTTAATTAATTTAGTTAGATTTAAATTATATTTAACTTAGGGGGGTGTTAGTGTTAGGGTTAGACTTAGCTTTAGGGGTTAATACATTTATTAGAATAGCGGTGAGCTCCAGTCGGCAGATTAGGGGTTAATGTTTGAAGTTAGGTGTCAGCGATGTTAGGGAGGGCAGATTAGGGGTTAATACTATTTATTATAGGGTTAGTGAGGCGGATTAGGGGTTAATAACTTTATTATAATAGCGGTGCGGTCCGCTCGGCAGATTAGGGGTTAATAAGTGTAGGCATGTGGAGGCGACGTTGTGGGGGGCAGATTTGGGGTTAATAAATATAATATAGGGGTCGGCGGTGTTAGGGGCAGCAGATTAGGGGTACATAAGGATAACGTAGGTGGCGGTCGGCAGATTAGGGGTTAAAAAAATTTAATCGAGTGGCGGTGATGTGGGGGGACCTCAGTTTAGGGGTACATAGGTAGTTTATGGGTGTTAGTGTACTTTAGAGCACAGTAGTTAAGAGCTTTATAAACCGGCGTTAGCCCAGAAAGCTCTTAACTACTGACTATTTTCTGCTGCTGGAGTTTTGTCGTTAGATTTCTAACGCTCACTTCAGACACAACTCTAAATACCGGAGTTAGAAAGATCCCATTGAAAAGATAGGATACGCAATTGATGTAAGGGGATCTGCGGTAGGGAAAAGTCGCGGCTGAAAAGTGAGCGTTAGACCCTTTCCTGACTGACTCCAAATACCGGCGGTAGCCTAAAACCAGCGTTAGGAGCCTCTAACGCTGGTTTTCACGGCTACCGCCAAACTCTAAATCTACGCCTCAGTGATTTTACTGACAAACACTATATATTAGAAAACTGCGCTACATTGGTAAATGATCATCCATGGAAAGTTTATATGTATGACTGAAAATGTTTTTTTGGTTGACTGTCCCTTTAATGTCTAAAGAATGCATAGGTTCCAAAGAAGGAGCCTGCAAAGCCTTTAATGCCAAATTTAGACTCCAACGAGGAGAGATAGATTTAATAACAGGTTTGATACAAGTCAAAGCCTGTACGAAACAGTGAATATCAAGAAGATTAGCAATCTTTCTGTGAAATAAAACAGAAAGAGCAGAGATTTGTCCTTTTATAATATTGGCAGACAAACATTTATCCAAACCATCCTGAAGAAATTGTAGAATCCTAGGAATTAAAAAAAAATGCCAAGAATAATCATGAGTGGAACACCATGAAATATAGGTTTTCCAAACCTTGTGATATATTTTCCTTGAAACAGGCTTACAAGCCTCTATCATAGCGTTAATCACATAGTCATAGAAACATCCCTGACTAAGGACTAAGCGTCTTGCTTGTTTTGTGACTTGCACCCTGTCTGTTGGAGTGGATGAAGCTCTCAACTAAGATAAAAAGCAGCAATGGAAGAGTTAATTACCGCATCTGGCCAAATGGGAAAAGCCCAGGTACCTCATCAAGGTCTCTTCCAAAAACCTGGGTCCCTAAACAGCCACACAATGCAGGCTCACATTCAAACAACTGTGAAAAAATGGAGGGTGCACAGGCTTATGTAATCTCCCCAAACATATACAAAACACGGGTGGGGTCAGCACTCTCAGGCCAGACCAGGTACACATCACATGACCCTGTAACATGCACAGCCCTGGGTGCAAAAGAGCACTCTCAGGAAGCTGCACTGTTAGCAGAGTCACATATAATAAGATAAAATAAGAATGCAATCTATCAAATATTAAATTTGAGCATGCTCATTTTATCACTAAATACATTCTGTGTATTGCAAATCTGAGGTCAGACATGGGATTCCTTTTCCTGGTTACAGAACATTTGAGAACAAAGGAATTGTTTTCAAAGATTCCCTATCAGATCACCAACATATTATCATAGCTGCTGAATACATCTATAGGGTTCAAAAGAGAACATTTGTCTCATTAGTTCAGCACAAACCCCTGGGGTGTTGGAGACAAGATTATCTACATAAGTTAGATATGCAAATGAAATTCTGAAGATATAGTAATTAGCACAGGCCTGTTAATTGCCCCTGAACCTCAGATACACATCAAGCTTGCTAAGCAGAAACACATGTTGCATTGTAACTTTGAAATTCATTTTAAAGTACAACTTATGTTTAAATTTCAGTTAAGGTATACCTCAGTATTGTATAAAAATGTATATAATTGTGGATCTGAGATGAAATGCCTGACAATAACATTAGATAAATATTTGTTGAATTTAATAAGTAGCTATGTAGTCAATTAAAAATGTTTAACCAGTTTATATCAAGATAAATATATTTTTCTTTGTTTTCCAGAGATCTAGTGAACATTACAGGGAAAAGTCTGATGTGAAGATGAGGTTTCTAAATAAGATACTATAAGCTATTATATAAATACATAGATGTTGAGCCCATGTCTTAAACACTGTTGAGACATGTATTAATACATAACTACAATACTCATGTATATCTATGATATAAGATGTGAATAGAAAATGAAATATGTACCAGTATATCAAATGAGCTAATATACTGAATAAGTCAGACATATATATTTTATTGATTGATACTACTAGTCCCTCATAAAAATGAAACTTTAAAGGCATCTTCTAAAATGCAATGAGTAATATACTCATGTTTAGTCTCTATAAATACATGCTAAATTGTATTAGATGGGACACATATGTATTGACCAGGCAGGTTTAATAATATCAAGAAATAGTGAATATACTAAATATACATTTTAAAAATATATAAGAATCAATATTAAGATGTTAGCAGTGTTGAAAATGAAAATGTTTGTCTTTGTCTGCTGACCCCAATGGCCTAAATCCAGTATTACAACCAAAAAAGATTTGGCTGTTAAAAATGGTATTTCCCAGTAGCCAATCAGGGACACCCTACGTTAAGGGCCTATCAGACAAGCTCTGTGGTGCTTATCTAAAAAGGTTCACCAATTATTAGAAGAAAAAGGGGTGGGGTATATCACGTGATATAACCTCATGCAAAGGGATAGAAGGGGTCTTTGGCTTGCTAAAATTTTGATTGATAACCTTGCTGCCTTTTTGGGACACAGTCACTATAAGCAAAATTGGGCTACCTTTTCATCCATATTGCAAAATACCTCTCTTAATTTATGAGGTGAACTTCAATTTTATCTTGTAACATATAAAGGGTTGTTTCATACTTTAATATTTTTTAAATCAAAGGTATTCTATAGCTATAGTTTAATTAAAGCTTGTGATTTAAGAGTGCACTTTGTATTTTAAGTTATATCCATAGTCCTGTGTAAATTAGAACCAGTCATACTCAATGCTAGATAATCTTGTTTGCTAGATAAAGTTTTTTTTGTATTTCATATCTTTAAGTCAGGCTTATTATTGTGGAATCTCATATAACTGGTTATTGGAGTTAAATCTCTCTGGTGTTTATTAAGTTATTTGCAGCTATTGTGAGATATTTCAAAATTGGTTATTATATTTAAATCTCTGATTGTTAAATAAAGCAGAGTAAGCTTGTAATCCATATTGGGCATTGAATTAGAGTTATTGGCTAATCATAGAAATTTCTGTTTTTTTATTGTGATATTTTAATGTGATTCATTGTAAGTAAGATTCATTTTAGAGATATATTTTTGGTTTATTTTATAAAGAATATTTTAACAGCATAAGAATATATAGTTGATTCATAATCTATTCTAGTCTCTATTTAAATATGATTCAATGTGTTTATAAATTGAACTAATCTCAAGAATTTAAGAATAAATACTAATTTCAATTGTTTCGTATATACACATTTTAATTGGAGGTTGTTTTAAAGAATAATAACAAATAAATTGTATTATAACCCTGGTATATACTGACATATTATCTGGAGGCACTGCTGAGAAGATTATTATCTTTATCACATTGATATAATATATTTGTAGCAAATAGAGATTATTAAAAAGAGAAAAAAAATTGAAAAATTTATTTAATTTTTTTAATTTTTTTAAATAAGTATTTCAATATTAATATTTTAAAATTAAATTTTCTCTCTTGTTGGTCAAATTTGTATTAGTGGGGTCTGCTCCTCTATGTGAATGATGAAATGTACAATACAATTGAAGTACATAAATCAAAATTGGAGCAACTGAGTGGTGAAAATTATTCCTTAAGGCTAGGTGAAGAGGAGGTGGAGCAAGACCAGGATAAAATTAATGCGCTTGCCCAGAACATGGCCACTTTACAAAAGTATGATCAACATTTAGTAGCCCAAAAAGAAGATTTGCATAAACAACTCACACAGAGCCAGAAAGGAATTAAAAAGACAACCTCGCCATAATGAAACCCCCTCTCTTGATAGTGAAAATAATGAAAATAATAATGCAGGTATTTTAAAAACCCTTAGAGAATTAATGAGAAGTGAATTACAGAACTTTAGGGAAGAATTTAAACACAGGTCACTGATTGGCTCAGAGATAAACATCCCACATAGACAGTCACCTTATGTTTTAAATTCAGGGAACTTCTACACTTCAGAGGGGGAGGCAGTGATTATAGTGAGTCAAAGGGTGGAGCCAGCTACCCAAATAGCCCCCATAATGCTAATATGCATAAGGGATCTCCCCACAGTAGAAAGATAGATAGGGAACGCTCCGACCCTAACAAGAAGGTTCCTAGTAAAGCCCAAGATATGTCTAATAAGGTATATGACACCCCTAAAATAATTACTTTCTTTCTGGGATGCAAAACAGAACCACTTCTATAATTAACCACTTACAGAACTATGAAAATGCTTTATCCATAATGAATGTTACTAGTGAGCAGTCAAAAATTTAATTTCTGCCCTCGGTATTTGAGGGTAAACAGGATATGAATATTAATTCCTGGAGTGAAACAAAAAATCAGTGCAAAAAGGAATTTGGGCAATATCGCACTAAAACAGCTGCGAAAATAGCTGCGTACTGTTTAAAATGTAGTGCCAATCAAGGCCCTATAGAATTCCTTTCTGCACTAAAAAGTGCGTACAGTATGACCGAAGACTACCCCATATTTGAAAGCTCAGAATTTGTGAATTTATTTTATGAAGCATTGCCCGCACACATCAAACTTAATTTGGCTAGAGATTTTGATGAGAACTGTTCATTGGACTGGCTGATCAAGGAGAGTACCAAGTTATACTCTATTCAGCATTCCAGTGAACAGGGGGTTAAAAGAGGAACCAAAGCTCAGCCCCAAAATTGTGGCAGAAAATAGGGTGTCACCTAGCCCCCTCAATTTGGAGTCTGAAAAGAAAACTTATGCGGAGGTGGACCGAGAAAACAAGCCTTCCCCACAAAGTTTTAACTCTGCCCCTTTCCCATCATGGGCCGAGGTGCTGTCATGTTCTGTCTCAGGATATCATGTGAGAGCCTCATTGTCTGGAACAGTTGCTTTAAAGGAAGATTAGTAGAAGCCATACTGATTGAAAATAACAAATTTATTTAAACAACAAAATACTTTGTTTAAGCAAATACTTGCAGAATATTTAAATGATACTCAGGTATGTTAAGACCACATAAAAAAAATTGCATGCTCTGGAGGTTTTTCCGGTGGGAGGAGCTGTTCAGCAGCACACGCTGAGTCTGGCGTGGTGCATGGAGATTGAGCAGCTGTGCACAACGAACTCCTGTGGCCATTTCTCCCGCTGCTGGTGCTTTGCTGCATCCTAGGGAGTCGGCCGAATAAAACCTGGCCCAGGCTGGAAAACCTCTAAAGACTGTTTTCTACAGCTTCTAGTCCAAGCCGCAACCTCACCCTTAAAAATAAAAATGGGACTTGAGAGAAACAAATTAAATAATACCGTTTATACCGGTTAACTGAAGCCTGTGGACATATCTATTCCGCAAACCGTAAGGATTCAGCTGGCGGGGCTGGGGTGCACTTGGTCCGGCACGGTTACAGCTGCACTGAGGCACTACAGGGTGGCTGGAGCAGAGAGCCTGCAGAGGACCGAGCTGTGACCAGGGAAGGAGAGCGATACCCGTTGTGGGGTGGTTACACCTCCTAGGATTCGCTCAAGGTGAAGGATTCTCCAGGTGTATGTCATATCGGACAGCTGTGAGAACAGCGACGCAGCAGAAGAAGGGAGCCGACCAATCTGGAAGCCACCCTGCGTTCGAGCCCTTTAATTCTTCCAATGAGAAGTGAAGGTGTGTGAAGATCTCTCAATCAAGTTACGCCTTGTGCCCAGACGGTTTCTACTTTTAGTATCGGAGCAGTGCCCGGGTTACACAGGCAGAGGAACGGGCTGCTAGGTACTTGCGGCCATAATTGGACACAGAGGAGAAGTCCAGAGTGGGGCACGTAAGTTAAAATCTTCCATCGCCTGCCTTGCTACCACAGAACTGAGAAGCCCGCTAGCTAACGGGAGCCATTAGACATTAGCTGTAGGAGAGAGGCTGACTCTCTAGCTAATAGACATAGTGTCTATACCTTTTCCTACTGTTAGACCACAAGAAAAGAAAAGGGTATATCTTTACAGTGAACTGGTTTTGCCACATCAGGGTGGATACTGATTATTTTGCCCTAATAGCGCTATCCCTATATGTGAGACTTTCGAACTGCTAGTGAAGAGCATCTTATAGAGAATCTCAGATTGCCACATAGATGTGGAGGACAATATTGGCAATATATGAAAGTGGCTAACTATGTGTGAACAAAGAAATGTTAGAAATGTATTTCCAGGGATGCATTATGTAAATTGAGATTTGAGGGGATAGCTAATATGTTTAATTATGTATTAACCTGTTAAGACAAGTCTGGTCAAATCTCACCATTCACAGGGAGATCCTGAATGTGTTAAATTGGGGTTGTCTGCCTATATTTGCATAGTAATGTGTAATAAGGTTTGCTATAGGTGCTGTGTATTTTTCTAATCTCCTATATATTCTCTGTATACTCTCTGGCTCTTAGAGGAGTTAACAATTAGATCCAGGCTTATGGAAGCTTTCTATGAACAAACAGTGGTGTAACAACTATGTAATAAGCCCCTTTTATGATTGCCTTAATTTGACTGTACTTAGTCCTCCACCCCAATTGTTTTTTACTCAGCCCATTCATTGTGTGGTGACTCGCTAGAGACCTCCCACCTGTTGGGGATCTATTTTTGATACACACTATTTTGGTCACATATTGGAGTGGGTTAAGGAGAGGGTTTAGGGGAATAGTCTATAAGAATATATATTGCATTTTATCTGCGTGTCTATATATACTTCTGTCGGAGGAAGGGGTTAACTACTCCGAAACGCCTCAGTTTAATTTAAAAAAAAAAAAAAATGTCCTGTGTTCTTTCTAGCTGCAGGTAATTAAACTGGGTGTGTAAACCAGGATTGAAGTGTTATATAAGCCCCTACAAATCTGAGACAAAACTGAGCTATTAGGGATCTGTTAAAAGCCCTGTGCAGTTCTATCTGGAAGGAGGCAAGCTCATAGAAATACAAAAAAGAAAAGGATAGAAAGAGAAAAAAGGGGAAGGAAAAGGAACAAAAAGGAAGGGGGGAACAAAGAGAAAAAAAAAAAAGAAGGGAAAAAAGGAAAAAAGCTAATACCTTCTGGATAAGGTAGTAGAGACTTTCAGGCTATACGCACTACTTTGCACTATTAAGCACTATGTAGTTATCAGGTTCCTTGGTTATTTGAATCACAACTGCAGAGTCTAAATAAATTATATTTGTTTCACAACTGAAGTACAGGCTATTATATCAGCATAGACTGTTTTACTCAGGGTGATTTTTATAAGGAAGGGCAGTAAGTCTTTATATGGTTATATATTATTGTTATACCATATAAATATTTAGAGGCTGAAAGTAAGTATTAGTATTAATAACAACTTTTGACATTAGTTGTGCTCAAACCCAAATGAGAGAGATAGTGTTCATTGTAATAAGCACTGAAGCATGAGAGATGTGAGACACACAGACTGCAGCTGCTGACAGGGGCGTGACCTGCTGCGAGACACAGCACACAGAATAATGCTTGCAGCGTGGATATCTGAACACAGACCAGTGATTGCAATAGGTGCTGTGAGACACGCTGAGTTGTAAGGAGCTGTATGGCACGCTGAGATGAAAGAAGCTGTGTGACGTCACGTAAAGTCCGTTACTGTCCGGTATGAGAATGTATCAAAGAAAGTTCATAGAATTAAATGAAACATACGTTGCAAACATAGTAATATCTGAGAGACAAAGTCAATTTAGATAAGTTCAAGAGAAAACATGAAATTTGTAATTAGCCGTTACTTAAGGCATCCAAGGTAAATTAGATTTGATACAAATACCGTAGCGGTAGTAGATAGAATCCTCCTGTTGGAAATTAAATAGCAATTCCTGTAGAGATGTGGAGTTGAAATAAATTAATACTTCTTGGAATAGCAAACTTCAGGATGAATGAGACTAGTTGTTATTAGTCCGTTTATGAGACCAAACTGCAGCTGGTATTTGTAAATCCAAATGTTAAAGTAGTAGAAGTAAATTTTCTTTTGATAATTATATAGCTTATAAGAAACAGAGCACTGGTTTCAGCAAACAATACTCAACAACTAAGCACTTGTTTGGGGCGAGGTGATGCCTTAAGTACAGGTGAGGAAGGTGAGTTGAGGCAAAAAGTAAAAACAAGACTGGAATCCTTACAGATCCCCCCCCTCAAGCAAGCCGACCATGGGTTGAAATTTAGGTCTACTTGGATAGCGTCTATGGAAACGAGCAACAAGCTTCGGAGCATTAATGTGTGCATGAGGTTCCCAAGTGTCATCCTCTGGGGCGAACCCTTTCCATCGGACCAGATACTGTAATTCTCCATTATAATGTCTTGAGTCCAAAAGATCATAAACTTCATAGACATCAGTGCCCAATTGAATAGGAGAAGGGGGTAGAAGAGGTACATCAGGCTTATCTCCCAAGTAGGGTTTCAGTAATGATACATGGAAAGTTGGGTGGATGGGTAAAGAATCAGGTAGGTCAAGCCGGACGGCATTTTCATTGATGATGTGTAGAATTCTGAATGGGCCAAGGAACAACCCAGCCAATTTTTTACTTGGTAAGTGCATTTTAATGTTTTTGGATGATAACCAAACATAGTCCCCTATGGAATATTTCGGAGAAGCTCTACGATGTAAATCATAAAATTTCTTCTGAGAAGCCTGAGCTTGTTTGATGTTATCACGTAAGTGTAGGAAATTTTCAGCTATGTTTTGTGTTAA
The DNA here is from genome assembly GCF_027579735.1 of Bombina bombina. Lineage (NCBI taxonomy): Eukaryota > Metazoa > Chordata > Amphibia > Anura > Bombinatoridae > Bombina > Bombina bombina. Next base: position 193,583,573 of record NC_069499.1, read on the forward strand.
CACATCAACAGATGGTGAGTCATGTGTAGAGGTCGTTTGGATAGTGAATCTTGGATTAAAACCATAATTGGCGAAAAAGGGAGAGTAATTTGTAGTGCTGTTAATGGTATTATTATAGGCAAATTCAGCCATAGAGAGAAAAGAAGTCCATTTATTTTGATGATATGAGCAATAGCAACATAGATATTGCTCAAGCCACTGATTGAGTCTCTCAGTTTGGCCGTTAGTCTGAGGGTGGAAGGCTGTGCTTAACCTTTGATCGATTTGGAGTGCTTTAGTGAGTGCTTTCCAGAAGCGTGAGGTGAATTGGGTTCCTCTATCAGTAGTTAAAATGGAGGGTAACCCGTGGTATTGTACAATGTGGTTTAGAAATAAGTATGCTGTTTCAATGGAAGTGGGTAACTTGTGATAAGGAATAAAATGTGCCATTTTAGTAAAATGATCTGTAACAACTAAAATGGTAGTTTGTCCAGAACTAGGTGGTAAATCAACTATAAAATCCATTCCCAAATGAGACCAAGGAGATTCCGGTACTTCCAGAGGAATTAAATAGCCATAGGGAGGTCTCCTTTCTGGTTTTGATACTGTACAGGTTGTACAATGTTGTATATATTCCTTTATACTGGTTTTCATCGATGGCCACCAGTAACTTCTGGAGATGAGCTCATGTGTACGTTTGATACCTGGATGACCAATTAGTGGAGGGTCATGATGATCTTTGATTATTTTCTGTCTGAAACGTTCTGGAATATATAGTTTAGAACCATGAAAGTAAAAACCATTCTGGAGGCTTAGGCTATCTAGTAGGGTTTGGTCTTCTGAAGATAGATCAGATTGGTATTCCTTATCCTGTTGAGATAGGATAGCAAGGAATCGAGTAGGGGGAAGAATGCTAGTAGGAGAGTCTTCTTGTATAGGTCTTGAATCTCGTCGAGAGAGTGCATCTGCCTTCCCATTTTTTGATCCCGGCCTGTACATGATTTGAAAATTGAAACGACTAAAGGAGAGACTCCATCTCACTTGACGTCCAGATAAAGTTTTGTTATTTTGTAGATATTCCAAATTCCGGTGATCCGTGTAAATCACTATAGGTAGGGAGGTACCTTCAAGAAGATGTCTCCAGAATTCAAAGGCTCTTTTAATGGCTAAAAGTTCCTTGTCCCCAATGGAATAATTGATCTCTGCTGAAGTCATAATTTTTGAATAGAACCCAACTGGGTGTAGTGGTTCTGTAGGAGACTGTCTTTGGGAGAGGACAGCGCCAAGAGCATAGTCTGAAGAATCCACCTCTAGGGTATATTGAAGGTTTGGATCAGGATATTTCAGAATGGGAGCAGATGAAAAGGAATTCTTCAGGAAGCTGAACGCATCATCCTGTTCTTTAGTCCACTGGAAAGAGCAATTAGCACTAGTTAATTTAGTCAGAGGTTTTGCAATTTTTGAGAAATTGCGAATGAACTTTCTGTAATAGTTACTGAAGCCAAGAAACTTTTGTAGTTCTTTCCGTGTTGAAGGTGTGGGCCATGATTTGACTGCTTCCACTTTGTTATCTTGCATTTGAATCCCATTTGGGCTGATGGAGTAACCCAGGAACTCTATTTTGTCGGTGTGGAAAATAAATTTTTCCAATTTGGCGTATAGCCGATGGACTTGGAGTCTTGCTAAAACCCAACTAACATGTTTGATATGTTCTAGATTTGTGGAATAGATTAGAATGTCATCTAGGTAGACAACAACACATGTGTCAAGGAGATCATGGAAAATGTCATTAATAAAGAACTGGAAAGTTGCGGGTGCGTTAGTTAAGCCGAAGGGCATAACTAGATATTCAAACAACCCATACCTAGTTCTAAAAGCGGTAAGCCACTCATCCCCCTCTCGGATACGCACTAAATTGTACGCCCCTCTCAAATCTAATTTAGTAAAAATCTGAGCTTGCCTGAGTCTTTCTATGAGTTCAGGAATGAGGGGGAGAGGGTATCGGTTTTTTATGGTTATTTTGTTCAATTGTCTGAAGTCAATGATAGGCCGAAGAGATTGGTCTTTGTTCCGCACAAAAAACATTCCTGCACCAGCAGGAGAAACCGAAGGACGGATAAACCCTTTCTTTAGATTTTCATCTAGGTAAGTCTTTAGATGATCCAGTTCTGGTTGACAAAGTGGGTATAAATGTCCAATAGGTGGTGTGGTTCCAGGTTTCAGTTCAATAGGGCAGTCATAGATTCTGTGTGGGGGAAGGGTATCTGCTTCCTTCTTACTGAAGACTTCAGAGAACTGCTTGTACATTTCTGGTATCAGAGTTTCTGATGTGGAGGATAAACTGTGAAAAAAGGTTCTATGGCAAGTCTGTTGACAGAAATCAGAATTTAATTGAACATTTAAGGATTTCCAATTAATATAAGGTTTGTGTAGCTGTAACCAAGCTAGCCCAAGTACTATTGGGAATAATGGAGAAGTGATTACATCAAAAGTGAGATGTTCATGATGTGTTTTTAATGTGGTGACAGAGAGCGGGATGGTGTGATGTGTAATTGGCCCTGATGATATCTCAGAGCCATCAACCACACGAAGGAAAATAGGAGACAACTTTTTTATCAATGGTATTTTATTTTTTTAAACCAGAGAACTGTCAATGTAGTTTCCTTGTGCTCCTGTATCCAAGATGGCTGGAATAGTCAATTGCTTATTTGCCCACTGTAGAGAAAGAAGTAAAGAACAATGAAGAGGGTTGTTATGCTTTGACTGGAGAGAAAGATTGGTATGGTACTTACTCTTCTTGTTCTGTGGCAAAGAGGGGCAATCCTTTAAAGTATGAGATGAGGATGCGCAATACATGCAGAGGCCTCTAGTCTTCCTTCTGATGCGTTCTTCAGGAGTTAGAGGTCCTCTAATAAAACTTATATCCATTGCTTCAGCACCAGTTGAACCAGTATGAGGACTGTTAGAAGTGGAATGATTTAGAACCTTATCCTTCTTGTAAACTATTTCAGGGTATTGACGTTCAAATCTTCTTTCACGTAATCTACTATCAATTTGCCTGCTGAGCTTCATAAGGCCTTCCAATGTTTCAGGTAACTCAGTTCGGGCTAATTCATCTTTTACTGCGTCAGAGAGTCCAAGCCTGAACTGGTTTTTTAAAGCAATGGCGTTCCATTGAGAGTCAATAGAATATTGCTTGAATTCTGTTATGTAACATTCAACAGGTTTGATACCTTGTTTTTAGTTCCTCATCTTTTTCTCAGCAGTATACTGTAGGTTAGAATCATAGTATAATTCATCCATGATATCCAGAAAAGATGAAAAAGATGAGAGAACAGCATTATTTGTCTCAAAGAGAGTGTCTGCCCAAATGCGAGGTTCACCTCTTAAATAGCTTATCATTGTAAGGACTTTAACCCTATCATTTGGGTATGTTCTAGGTTTAAGGGTGAAATTAAGCAGACAAGCATTTTTAAATTGACGGTATAAATTCCTATCTCCATTGAAAAAATCTGGAGGTGCAATAAATGGTTCTGACAGATTGTCAGGAAGGCTCTGTTTAGTAGAGACAGTGTCTTTTATTACTTTTCTTAAAGTTTCATTTTCTAATTGTAACTCTCTAAAGGCTTGACTAAGTTGGTCAACTCTTTGTGTTAAATTATAAACAATTTGAGGAAGCTCTGCTGGATCCATTATTTATGGCTTAGTTGTTATATCAGGTTCCTTGGTTATTTGAATCACAACTGCAGAGTCTAAATAAATTATATTTGTTTCACAACTGAAGTACAGGCTATTATATCAGCATAGACTGTTTTACTCAGGGTGATTTTTATAAGGAAGGGCAGTAAGTCTTTATATGGTTATATATTATTGTTATACCATATAAATATTTAGAGGCTGAAAGTAAGTATTAGTATTAATAACAACTTTTGACATTAGTTGTGCTCAAACCCAAATGAGAGAGATAGTGTTCATTGTAATAAGCACTGAAGCATGAGAGATGTGAGACACACAGACTGCAGCTGCTGACAGGGGCGTGACCTGCTGCGAGACACAGCACACAGAATAATGCTTGCAGCGTGGATATCTGAACACAGACCAGTGATTGCAATAGGTGCTGTGAGACACGCTGAGTTGTAAGGAGCTGTATGGCACGCTGAGATGAAAGAAGCTGTGTGACGTCACGTAAAGTCCGTTACTGTCCGGTATGAGAATGTATCAAAGAAAGTTCATAGAATTAAATGAAACATACGTTGCAAACATAGTAATATCTGAGAGACAAAGTCAATTTAGATAAGTTCAAGAGAAAACATGAAATTTGTAATTAGCCGTTACTTAAGGCATCCAAGGTAAATTAGATTTGATACAAATACCGTAGCGGTAGTAGATAGAATCCTCCTGTTGGAAATTAAATAGCAATTCCTGTAGAGATGTGGAGTTGAAATAAATTAATACTTCTTGGAATAGCAAACTTCAGGATGAATGAGACTAGTTGTTATTAGTCCGTTTATGAGACCAAACTGCAGCTGGTATTTGTAATCCCAAATGTTAAAGTAGTAGAAGTAAATCTTCTTTTGATAAGTATATAGCTTATAAGAAACAGAGCACTGGTTTCAGCAAACAATACTCAACAACTAAGCACTTGTTTGGGGCGAGGTGATGCCTTAAGTACAGGTGAGGAAGGTGAGTTGAGGCAAAAAGTAAAAACAGGACTGGAATCCTTACAGTAGTAACACTAGTATAATTGCTATATAATAAGTTTGAGAATATATATAGGGGGAACGGTTGGGAGGGGGGTTTTGTAATTTTTTTTTTGTGTGGGTCTTCACTTTAAGTGCACTTGATTTATTTTTTTTATTGCTCTATCCTTTATGGATAGATTTATCACTCAGGTGAAGTCGAATTCACCCAAAATGCCTGTAAAAGTAAAAGATAAAAAAAGTAAAATATCAGATTCCAGTTTGGATAGCTCTTCAGAAATTAGTAAAATGTCTTCTGATTCACATACACTGATTTCACAGTTAACAGAGATATTTTCTCCTCAGTTTGAGGTAATCAAGAAAGAACTAGGGACTATCTCTGCTGAACTAGTGTCATTGTCCTCTGAAATCAGACAGTTTTCAAACAGATTAACTAAGGCTGAGACCAGAATCTCTGAGGTTGAAGATATAACTCATATTCATGGGGACTTAATTCAGAAACAGGATGCTAAAATTAAAAGTATGCAGTCACGCCTGGAGGATCTGGAGGATCGATCCAGGCGGAACAATATTAGGATAGTGGGTCTCCCAGAAACACCAGAATTTGAGGATTTATTAAAATTCACCTCAATTACTTTACCACAAACGTTAGGGATTGCCCCTGAGTTGTTACCCCTGGCGATAGAACGGGCACATAGGTTGGGCCAAAAGAAATCCTTTTCAGATGGAGTCTCGAGGAACAGAATCTGTATTTTTAAATTACTAAAATTTCAAGATAAAGTTGAAATTTTGAAACTTTTTAAAAATAATGATCCTCCTATATTTGGAAAGAATCGGACTCTGTTGTTTCAAGACTTTTCATATGAGACATCTGCCAAAAGGAAATTAATGGCCCCATATTGTTCGCAGTTGATAAATAAAGGGATTAAAGCTCGACTGGTATATCCAGCACGTATAATTATTGAGGACAAAGGTACTAAACTTTCTTTTGAAGAGGTAGCAGATGTTAAAAAATTTATAGAGACAGGGTAAAGTTGGCCGTCTTATGTGGTTATGTGTTTCTCTCTCCCAGATAATAAGGAACATATGTCAATAGAAGTTGTGAGGCTGTTGTTTTTGTATCCTTTATGTATTATGTCTTTCCCCTTTCCCCCTTCCTCCCCCCTTTTTTTTTTTTTTTTTTTTCCTCTCTCTCGCCCCTCTCCGCCGCCCCCCCTCCCCTACCTCCCTCGCCCCATGCCTTCAACCCACCCCGAGCTGTTTATTTTTTGTAAAATGGCTAAATTAACTGGATTTTAGATGGCGGAAGGTATTAAGATTTTATCTTGGAATATAGGAGGGATATCTTCCCCCATTAAACGTAAATTGATCATTAAAACTTTGGCTAGCTATAAACCAGATATTGTTCTCCTTCAGGAGACACATCTTAATGAGCAGGAAGCGGCTAAATTGAAGATAAAATGGGTAGGGGAAGTAGTCTCCACAACCGGTCGTGCTAGAAAATGCGGGGTTGCTATCCTGTTTCACAAAGAGTTCGAATATAAAATAGATAAGGTAGAAATAGATCCGGCTGCAAGATATATCTTAATTCATCTGTCTATAAAAAAATTTAAATTGATAATTTGTAACATATATGCCCCAAATAAGTTCTCTAGAGAATTTTGGGAGAAAATACAAATCAAATTATTTCCTTTTAGTGCTGAAAATTTAATTCTAGGGGGGGATTTTAATGCCACTTTATCTCCAACTCTTGATAGATTCTCTAACAAAAACAGATTAGCCAACGCAAAGAATGCAAAATATCTATCACTATTTTGTGCAAAGCTAAAATTATTGGATATATGGCGTTTAAAAAACCCAGATAAACAGGTATTTTCTTGCGAATCTAAAGCACACTGTACTTTTTCGAGAATTGACCTATTTTTAATTACGGAGAGCTTGGCCAATCAGGAATTAGAGGCAGGAATCGGAGATATCATTATTTCAGACCATGCAATTATTTCTTTGTCACTTCTTTCTGGGCTAAAGAATAGGACACAAATGCCTAGTTTTTATTTCCCTCGATATTTGCATACTAATCCTAGATTTGTTAATTTCTTGAGATCCCTCTGGCAACGATACTACTCTGATAATATAAGCTATGCTAATAAACCGGAAATTTTTTGGGAAGCTTTTAAAGCTGTAATGCGGGGAGAAATACAATCATACATTAGTATAGCGAAGAAAAAGAGTAAAGCATGGGAAACCCAAATCATGAATAAAATTAGGAACTCATATAGAAAATATTGCTTGAGGCGCACTTCAGGAAACTGGAAGAAATATCAAGACAATAGGAAGGAAAGAGATTTGTTCTTAAAACAAAAACTTTTGGAGGAGGAAGGAAGAATAAATCTTCAATTTAAAGGATTGCACGGCTCCTCCGCTAAATATCTAGCGAGACTCACTAAGGTTAGAAAAAAGAGGAATATTATAACTGCGATTCAAACTGAAAAGGGAAGATATACGGAGACGAAGGGTATTATGGAGGCATTTCTTGCCTATTATCAACAATTATACTCGGGAGTAGAGACAGATACTATTAACCAAGATACTTTTTGGTCCATGTTAAAGTTGCCTCAATTAAGTAGTGAGGACTTAATATCGATCAATGCCCCAATATCTATTGATGAAATCAGAAAAGCCATAGATCATTTGAAGATGAATAAGGCTCCTGGACCAGATGGGTTTCCCGCGGAGCTTTATAAATGTCTTGGTGAGGTCCTTTTGCCTACCTTAGAAAAACTCTTTAATTATTATTATATGTCTAATAATGTGATTTCTAGCTACTTTTCTGCGGCCAATATTTCGCTTATCTTAAAGAAAGGCAAAAATCCCAAAGACCCGGCCTCTTATAGGCCGATTTCGGTTCTGAACACAGATTATAAGATCTTAATGGCTATTATTGCTTCAAGGCTTTCTTCTCATATACATAAAATCATTCATCCAGATCAGACTGGATTCATGGTAGCTAGAAATCCAGCTAAGAATACTCGTAAATTGATTAATTTTTTAGACTACGCCTGGAATGTGGATAAGGAGAGGAAGGAGCCATTATGGCAAGGGACTGCCATACTTTCCCTGGATGCGATCAAAGCCTTTGATTCAATTGTATGGGAATATCTCTTTAGGGCGATGGAGAAGTTTGGCTTAAAAGGGGAATTTCTACAATTTATTATTAGATTATATCACAAACCAATTTCCTTTTTACTTATTAATGGGTCTTTATCTTCTAAAATAATATTACAAAGAGGCACTCGGCAAGGGTGTCCTCTTTCTCCTTTACTTTTTAATATAGCTTTGGAACCTTTTGCGATCCGATGCAGAGATATTTTGATTGGAGTCCCATTCGGTATATATCGTCTGAAAATGTTGCTTTATGCAGACGATGTGTTGATCTTTCTTACCAATGTCCAGCAATCTATTCCTATGATTCTACAGGGGTTAGAAGTCTTCAGCTCCTTTTCAGGTTATAAGATAAACTTGGAAAGAGCGAATTAATGTGTATAAATACTTCTCAGTTGGAGGGCCTCGTTATCCCATTTAAATTGGTTGATGCTATTAAATATCTAGGTTTGGTTTTGCATAAAAATCCGAATTTTGGTATAAAGCCAATTTTGAGCCTCTTTTCCAAAAAATTGGATCTGATTTACATCTCTGGGCTACCTTTCCATTATCTATCACAGCCAGAGTTAATCTGATAAAATCAATCATTTTTCCGCGTTTGTTATACCCACTCCAAAATTTGCCCTTATTCTTATTGAATAAGGACTTAAAGCTTTTTAATTCTCAAGTTTCTAAATTTATCTGGAACAATAAAAAACCCTGAATCGCGCTGGCTAGATTAATGCAAAACTCCGGATTGGCGGGATTGGCGCTTCCTAACATTAAATTGTATAACTTAGCCGCCATGGTCAAAACGGCAATAGATTGGATTGCTGGTACTAATTTAGTTTCATCAGAAGAATTAGAAAATCATTTGATTGCCCCATTTATGTTAAAAGCTATACTAGATATTGATGTTCAGAAGTTGCCTCAGAATGTTAGATGTCTTATTACTGTTAGAAACATAGTTTTTGCCTGGCAAAAGTTCTGCGCAATGTTAAATATAGATTATTCATTTTCCGAATGGTTGCCTATTGTAAATAATCCAAATTTCTTGCCCGGCCTCCATCAAAAAGTTTTCAAAGATTGGTCTGATAAAGGACTATATTACGTCAAACAGTTACTAGATGAGAATGACCAATTATTAACGGTGGATATGATCTTTAATAAATATGACTTGGCTAGATCCAATTTATTTGCTTATTTTCAAATTCGCCACTTTGGCCCTCTCCCTCGTTCTCTGACTGGTCGGTTATCAAGCTTTTTATACGAAAAGCTGTGGCTGGAGATTCTTCAATATCATTGATGTATGACATCATGCTGACCAAACAGAGTCATCGTAATTAGGGATAATATCTATATGTTCTGGCTGCCGCTAATCCCATCAGTAAATCAAGATAAGATTATTCAGAGTTTTGTCTCTTTACGTAAGTGTAAAGCTCCGGTAGCTTGGAATGAATCTCACATGAAATTGATCAATAATTTTTATCTTTCTCCATGGAAAATTTCCAGATTTTATCCGACTTCTATTAGTGTATGTCCCCGCTGTTCACATGATAGGGCTGACTTGCTTCATATGTTTTGGACATGCCCTAGGGTAAGACAATTATGGTTAAAGATTATATTTTGGTTTAACAAACTATACAAAGTATCAATTGCTTTATCAGCGGAAGATGTCATCTTCTTATGTCCTCCACAAGAGTCCTTTAATGTGAGCACCATAAATAGTTTAAATACTATTATTCTTACTGTTAGATACTGTATTCTCAAAAACTGGAAGGCCAGGCGGATGCCGGGATTAGCTATGGTTTTTAGATTTTTGCAAGATCAAATTGTCTTCGAGTCATTTTATCTTTATGATGTATCGGAGAGAAGGATCAAGAAGTTTCTTTTGAAATGGACACCAGTTATTTTGTCCTATCCATATCCCTTGCAAAAAAGGATACTCTCCCCCTTTCTTTCCTCGGTGAGTTTTGTGGAATTAACGTTACTTAATGTTTTTCCACATACGTGGATTGAGGGCACTGTGAGGGAACACTAGTTGATAGCTTTCGGGGGAGACGGAGTGGGGTGGCGGGCGGGATCGGGATCGAGAGAGAGATATTTAACCTTTGTGTTTTTATCCATTTATGAAAGCAGAAAGGAGAGGATTATTTAAAAATTTTTTTTTTTTTCTCTTCTTCCCCTCTCCCTCCCTCCTTGTTATGTTATTATATAGGCCAGAAGTAAGGTCAAGTGAGAGAAGGATCTCACGTAATCTAAGATTTTTTAGTAATAAGTTTATCTCTGTAATAAATTGCGCAAAATAATTTTTTTATTTTTTTTTTTCTCTTTTTCTTACTGTATTTTTGCGTAATGATTAGCTCTTATTTTTATTTTTTGAAATATAAGGTTTAAAATTTACTTTTTTATGTAACTAAAATAGAAAATGTGAGGTTTATTTATGGTATTTTCTTTATTTGCATATTCATGATGTAACAGACTTGCTATTTTTCAGCAACTTGTTTGCTAGGTTTTCTATTCATATGTATATGTTTGTTGTAATTCATCACGCCTGATGTTTTTTGTTTCTTTGATCTTTAAACCTCAATAAAAAATTATTTAAAAAAAAAAAAAAGACCACATACAGCAGGAGTGAAAATAAAGAAAACTAGTAAGCAGAGATGCAGATTCAAAAAGGAAAGTCTTTCTCCTGGTAATAACTGAAATGTAAGATTTGCACAAGGCAGAAAACAACTTGTAAACAGGTAGCAGGTTTAAAGGTAAAGTCTTTCTCCTGGTAATTGCTGAGTGCAGGAATTGCACAAGGCAGGAAACCGACTAGTGAACTGGTAACAGGTGTAAAGGTAAAGTCTTTCTCCTGGTTATAGCTGAGTGCAGGAATCGCATAAAGCAGGAAACAAACTTGTAGATTGGTAACAGGTTTAAAGGTAAAGGCTTTCTCCTGGTAATACCTTGTAAACAGGTGCAAAGGTGAAATCTTTCTCTGAAGAAGTACAGGAACCAGGTTCTGACTTGACAAAACAGATCCAATGTGAAAACAAAAATGCAGACTAAAAGCCATCCTTAAATAGGGAGGTTTTGCACAGGGTTGGTTCTGATTAATTCCAGAATTGAGAACACCTGTGTGTTGCACAGGTGTAATAACAAGTAAGGCAAATGGTTATTTATCAGATCTTTTAAGATCCATGCTATTGCTAGAACTGGCTGTGGCTCAACATGTAAGCAAACAGAAATAGCAACCACAGAGCCACAGGTTCAAATCCCCACACAGCCCTTCTTAGCAGAATGCCTCCCAAACCTTTTCTTTTTCTTTTTAGTCTGGAGGCTTGGTTCATGACAGGTGCAGAGAGAATATACTCAAAATGGGGGGCATACCCAGATAAATAGTTATCCCCAAAGAGATGAACACCACAAGGTAATTGGTACCCCCGTAAAAATAAATACCAAAAGTGGTGAAAATACTCTCAGGGTAACCAGACACCCCAAGTAAATAGTGCTCTCCAAGATATTAATGCTAAACAAGTTGAACCCCAAAGACAACCACGTCAAAATAGGAACAATAGCTGTGATTCTGAGGTATCCCAAGGATCCAGGAATCAATACCCTGGGATATCAAAAAAATGGTCCATGGGTAAAAATTGCTTGTCCATTCAAGTGGGCCAACTCAGTACGCAAGTAGGTCAATTATGTACACTATTTGCTAATATGAGTCAAGCTTTGACAGCTTAGCACCCTAATAATCCTTTTTTAGGGGTACAGCCAGTGGCCAGCAGTGGGCCACAGGCACAGTCATAAATACTCTGGTATTACCTGAGAGAGAGGGGAGAGATATACCAAATGAAATGATAAATGCAATAATGGTACTAATCATGTTCTCTCCTTGCAGCCCAGAAACAGACGATTTAGCTGTGATGACGAGCAACCTCAGCCTGGGAGCTTTAAGAAACCTCTTCCTTTGCAGTTTTCTCCTAACCTCATTCCCACAGATGCAGTACACAGGAACCCTGTCAACCCTATTACAGAGGAAAGGACTGGTAAGAATGAAAATTCTTCTGCATCAGGTAACATGACGGATTCAAGTAACTCGTGGCGAAGCCCACAGATATGTAATCATGCTAATTTTATGTGTGAAATGGTAGAAACTGCAGGGAAATATTATGTATTAGCAGCTCCAGGATGCAGTTGCTAACCCTATCATGGGATTAATTAATACTGGATCTCAGGCAACTATTTTATCCCACAGGTACTACACACAGCTAAATGAGCTAACACCCCACAAACCTAAAATAAAAGAATGTGATGGTTCACTAATAGGTGTTGGGGGTGACTCTCTAAAAGTCCACAGTGTGGCATGGTTAAAGCTAAGGTTGGGGAACAGGGTAATAAGACACCCTGTCATTATAGTGGATCTGCCAACTGATCGTTTAATTATTGGTAGTGATCTCCTGAAGCGATTAAGCACCATAATTGATTGCATAAATAATGTAATTTGGTCACAAGTAAAAAGGCCTATTAATTATGAGCGGTTCTGTATATCTCGCACCCGACATAACTGTTACGTGGTGGAAGAGAAGCCAGATGCTGTGGAGATTCATTTCAAGAATGACTCTGTACCTGAAATCACTATCCTACAAATAGATGATCAGACTTCCTTAAGCGGCTCTGATGGTAATACTTTTAAAATTTCTCCTGAAAAGATAGCAAATATTTCCTTAGATGGCGATGTATTAACCATATCTCTCCACAAGGGGGATCATAAATTCCCTAAAGGGGAGGCCACACTCGATACCTCACCGAAATTGAGAGAGTTAAGGATGATCTATTTATCCCTATGCAAGTGCATGACCTTGGTAAAACCAAGTATGCTAAATTGAACTTAAAACAGGAAGCTAGCTATATAAGCAAAGGTGTATTAGTGCAGATGGCTAAACCTAAAATAATTAAATATCTTTCTCCCCAAGATCACTGCATCCATGACCTAGGTGATAAGTCTGAAAGCTATAAAATTACAGCTAAATGCTTATTATCTATCTCCATAGGTAATAAATCAGCAAAGCACCTGTTTTTAGTTTTAAATAATCCCCATAATCAAATATATATTGGCAACAAACTCTTACATAGATATGCCATAAAAATAGATTTGATTAACCTTTGCCTCTGGAGCAGATTAAAAGGGGACCCTGAAGTATTTCAGGATGAAAATGCAGCACTGAAATCAAACCAGCAAATGCCATATTCTGTGAATATGCAGGTGTCTAACAATGTTGTAATCCCGGCTGGGGCTGATCAATTCCTCTTATGCTTACAGGTAAAAAGAGGTCAGAAATTAAAAACTTCTGAAACACTAATATGCATCTCCCATAGAATGCAAGATCTGGGTATAACAATGACCCATACTCCCATGGTAAATATTGGAAATATTCCGATACATGTTATCATTCATAACATGACCCCACAGGATATCACCTTATCCAAGGGAACTACCATAGGGTATGCTCTAGAATCCAGTTACTACACTTTTGGATTCCAGAATAATGTAATTGGGCTAATACCTGAAGGATAATTAACTGAAGAACAGTTAATAGAAAAATCACTTGCATCTATGCCAGGGGTTTACAATTCAGTCTATTTATCCTTTAAGCTCAGAGGAAGGCATCTGTAAAATTGAAGAAGCCTCCCTAGTATTTGATCAGCCGATCAAAGAGCAAGAATACCCCAGTACCCAGAATCATGGGACAATATAAATTATAATCAAGGGAATCTCCCCTCTAGATTGGAAGAAGCCTATGAGATAGGACAGCCTGAAATCTTTCTAGGATTTCAGCAAATAGTCGAAGAGCAAATTTCATTAGCTAATGGATGTTCCAGTGATGATGAATGCCGACAGCTACGAGAACTCCTGATGGAGTTAAAGGATATGTCTGCTAAGGATTCTTATGACTGTGGGACTACAGATTTGCACATTGCAAGAATCCAAACAAATCCCAATGCACCACCTGTCTTTGTTAAACAATACAAACTTCATTTAGCCTCATATGATTCTCTTGCAGAAATCATAAGGAACCTGGAAGAACGGGGTATTGCCAGACAGGTGCACAGCTCTTATAACAATCCTATTCTAGGAGTTCTTAAGCCCAATGGACAATGACGTCTGTGTGCTGACTTAAAACAGCTAAACAAACAAGTGTACATGTCTGACTGACCTGTGCCATATATTGACCAGTGCCTAGCGCATATGCAGGGATCCAAAATATTCACTGCCATTAAATGTGCACAGGGATATTGGACCATAAAGGTACATGAGGAGGACCAGTATAAGCTTGCGTTCTTGTTCCAAAAGGTCCAGTATGTATTTCAGAAATTCCCATTTGGATACATAAATTCAGGACATTAATTTGCTGTATTCATGCAAAAGGCTATGCCTGATGCACTGGAAAGGGGGACCTTATCTTATGTTGATGATGTTTTAATCAAAAGCACAGACTGTGAAAAACACATCACATAACTTAAACACGTCCTCAGCCAACTTAAAAGAATAGGTGTCAAATTATCCCTACAAAAAGCTCAGTGGTGCCGCACTCGTGTAAACTTCTTGGGACATGAAGTTACTTCTGAAGGGTTAAATCCTCAGAAGAAAAAGGTGGAAGCTATAATAAATTCTAAGAACCCAACTAACTTAAAGGAATTGAGATCATTCCTGGGTATGACAAATTATTCTCGCAAATTTATTGATAACTATGCAGAATTAGCTAAACCACTGCCAATTCTTGTAAAAAAGGATGTGAAATGGCACTGGAGTGAGACTCAAGAGACAGCCATCAAGGAGCTGAAGAGAAAACTCACCCAAGCACCTTACTTAGCGTACCCTGAAGGGGTTAAACCTTTCTACTTAGAAACAGGTTACACAGATATAAGCATGAGTGCTGTTTTATACCAAAAGCATGATAATTTAAGCAAAGTCATTGCTTATGCAAGCAAAACTTTAAAATGTAGTGATAGCGAAAAAGCCCTCTTATCTACTGTATGGGCTCTACAAAATTTCTGCAGCTATATACAGGGCGAGAAAATTATTGTAGAAACGGCCCACCAGCCTTTGCTATATCTGCAAAGTGAGAGAATAAGAGATGGGAAGCTGTCTAATAGCCGCATAACAGCTTGGACTCTTTCCTTACAAGGCTGGCCTTTAGAAATTTGCTATAAGCAAAAAAAAAGAATCCAGTCACACAGGGGCTTGCTGAGCTCCACAACTGTACTGTTAAGAATCATGGGGAAGAGTTATTAGAAGATGATTTCCTGGAGGAACAATTGCTTTCCCCATATAAAATATACAATGAGGACCATTGTCAAACATTACCTTGGGTGGCTTGTTGATGGTTGTTCTTACCATGCCACTATTGAAAATGAGCGCAGATTAGTCGCCGGCATTGGTATAACTTGGACAAATGGTTTCCCAAATATTTCTGTAGGTTTCAACATTGCATAAATAAAAAGAGAGAAGCGCTCAACCTGGGTACGAACAATAGGATAATAGCTTGTTCTGTGGCTAGTTACCACCCAAGAAGCAGCCTCTTTTTGCTCAACATGTGCCTTTCACAGAAAAGAACTTTCCTGAAGCATATCAGTCTGATCCTGACTTCACAGTACAGTCCAGCCCCGAAATACCAGGCAATCCCTCTCTGAACGAGAGAAACAGCAAAACCCCAGACATACGTTTTGGCCTATTGTGGGCCTCGTCAGTGAGCTGCAGCCATATCCCTCTAGGCACACTGAGCAACGGGTCCACATCTGGATTCCGGCATCACACTTAGGGATGCTTCCCTAAGTGTCATAATTTGCATAAATAAAAAGAGAGAAGCGCTCAACCTGGGAACGAACAATAGCATAATAGCTTGTTCTGTGGCTAGTTACCACCCAAGAAGCAGTCTCTTTTTGCTCAACATGTGCCTTTCACAGAGAAGAACTTTCCTGAAGCATATAAGTCTGATCCTGACTTCACAGTACAAAAAATATTTTGCTGTTAAGAATGGCATTTCCCAGTAGCCAATCAGGGACAAGCTCCGTTAAACAAGCTCCGTGGTGCGTATCCAAAAAAGTTAAACAATGATTAGAATAGAAAGGGGTGAGGTGTATTATGTGATATAACCTCATGCAAAGGGATAGAAGGGGTCTTTGGCTTGCTAAAATTTTGACTGATAACCTTGCTGCCTTTTTGGGACACAGTCACTATAAGCAAAATTGAGCTACCTTTTCATTCATATTGCAAAATACCTCTCTTAATTTATGAGGTGAACTTCAATTTTATCTGGTAACGTATAAAGGGTTGTTTCATACTTTTTAAGCTGGTGATTTAAGAGGGCACTTTGTATTTTAAGTTATATCCATAGTCATGTGTAAATAAGAACCAGTCATATTCAATGCTAGATAATCTTATTTGCTAGATAAAGTTTTTTTTTGTATTTCATATCTCTAAGTCAGGCTTATCATTGTGGAATCTCATATAACTGGTTATTGCAGTTAAATCTCTCTGGTGTTTATTAAGTTATTTGCAGCTATTGTGAGATATTTCAAAATTGGTTATTATATTTAAATCTCTGGTTGTTAAATTAAGCAGAGTAAGCTTGTAATCCATGTTGGGCATTGAATTAGAGTTATTGGCTAATCATAGAAGATTCTGGTATTTCATTGTGATATTTTAATGGGATTCATTGTAAGTAAGGTTCATTTATTTTATAAAGAATATTATAACAGCATAAGTGTATATAGTTGATTCATAATCTATTCTAGTCTATATTTAAATATGATTCAATGTGTTTATAAATTTAACTAATCTCAAGAATTTAGGAATAAATATTAATTTCAATTGTTTTGCATATACATTTTAATTAGAGGTTGTTTTAAAGAATAATAACAAATAAATTGTATTATAACCCTGGTATATACTGACAAGATCTATGTCTGGAAGACCCCTCATCTGTACAATCTAATAGAACACATCTGAATGGAGAGACCACTCCCCCGGATGTAGAGTTTGGATTCCGTCCAGGAATGTATTAGAGATACTACTTTCATTGCTAGGGGATTGCGAGTCCCCCCTTGATGATTGACATATGCCACTGTTGTGACATTGTCTGTTTGAAACCGAATATACAATTTTCTCTTTAATAGAGGCCAAGCCTAAAGAGCTCTGAAAAAAGCACGAAGTTCTAAGATATTGATTGGTAACCTCACCTCTCGAGGATTCTAAACTCCTTGTGCTGTCAGAGATCCCCAAACAGCTCCCCAAACTGTGATACTTTCATCTGTTGTGATCACAGTCCAGGTAGGGCGAACAAAGGAGGCCCCTTTAACAATAAGGTGATGGTTTAATCTCCAAGTCAGAGAGAGATGAGTGTTGGGATTAAAGTATATCAGTTGTGATATCTAAGTATAAACCCTAAAACTTCCATGCACATAGAAATTGAAGGGAATGATAGAGGCTGAAGGTTTAGACAAGCTAGAACCAATCTCAAATGTCTCTTTTCTGTTAGGGATAGAGTCATAGACACTGAATCTATCTGGAAACCTAAAAAGGTGACCTTTATCTGAGGAATCAAGAAACTCTTTGGTACATTGATCCTCCAACCATGTCTTTGAAGAAACAACAGAAGTTGTTTCATTTGAGATTCTGCTAAATGAAAAGATTGAGCTATTACCAAGATATTGTCCAAATAAGGAAACACTACAATACCCTGCTCTCTGATTACAGATAGATAGGCACCTAAAACATTTGAGAATATTCTTGGTGCTGTTGCAAGGCCAAATGAAAGAGCAACAAATTAGTAATGCTTGTTTAGAAAAGAGAATCTCAGAAATCGATAGTGATCTGTATGAATCAGAATGTGAAGGTAAGTGTCCTCTCAGTCTATTGTGGACATGAAGTGACCTTGCTGAACAAAAGGCAGAATAGTCCTTATAGTCACTATCTTGAAAGTTGGGACTCTTACAAAACAATTTAAAGTTTTCAGAATCGAAATTCGTCTGAAAGAATTTTCCTTCTTTGGTACAATGAATAGATTTGAATAAAAACCCAATCCTTGTTCCTGCTGTGGAACAGGGACAATTACCCCTGAAAGTTTTAGATCTTAAACACATTTCAGAAAGGCTTGAGCTTTTACTGTTTTTTTTTTGGTATATGAGTAAGAAATAATCTTCCCAAGGGAGGTCTTATTCTGAATCTTATTCGATACCCTTGAGAAATTATATTCTGAATATACTGATTTTGGACAGAATCTGACAAAACTCTTTGAAATAGCTTTAGTCTGCCCCCTACCTTTATGTAGGTTTAGGAGCTGGATTTGGTTTCTTATAATGCTTGGATTTATTCCAATTCGGAGATGGTCTTCAATTAGAGTCAGAGGCCTTAGGGAAAGGAGTGGTTTTCTGTTTTCTATTCTGATGAAAGGAACAAAAACGATTGGGAGCTTTAAATTTACCCTTAGATTTCTTGTCTTGGGACAGAAAAACTCCCTTACCCCCAGTAACAGTGGATATAATAGAATCCAATTGTGAACCAAAAAGATTTTTACCTTGAAAACAGAGAGATAATAATCTGGTTTTAGACAGCATGTCAGCATTCCAAGATTTAAGCCATAAAGCTCTTCTAGTTAAAATGGCTAAAGACATTGGTTTGACATTGATCTTCATAACATTAAATATAGCATCACAAATAAAATTATTTGCATGTTGAAGTAAAACAATAATGTTAGATAATTCAGAATCTGAAGACAACTGCTGTGCTAAACTGTCCAACCAAAAAGTAGAAGCAGCAGCAACATCAGCCATAGATATAACAGGTCTATAGTTAAGTATATAGGCAGTATGTAAATATATGTAAATATGCCCTTTTTAGATAAGATTCAAGCTTCCTATTTAAAGGATCCTTAAAAGAAGTACTGTCTTTTATCGGAATAGTAGTAGGTTTGACAAGAGTTGATGAATTGCCCCAAAAAGGGACTATTTCCCAAAGCTCTAAATTAGCCACAGGTAAAGGATACAATTTCTTAAACCTTGAAAAAGGGTTAAAAGGAGGTACCAGGTTTAGACCATTCTTTAGCAATCACATTGGAGATAGCATCTGGAATAGAAAATACTTCAGGAGTAATAACAGTAGTGTTAAATACAGAATTTAAACGATTACTAGCTTTATCATCAGGAGGTTTAGACTCCTCAGTACCCAAAGTAAACAAAACTTCTTTTAAGAGAGAGCGACTATATTCTATCTTAAATAAAAAGATGATTTGTCTATATCTGTCTCTGACGTAGCATTCTCTGAAATTAATTCACTAGGTATAGGAAAATGTTGCAAAACCCTTTTACGTTTATTTGAAGGTGGAATAGCAGTCATTGTCATTGTCTTTTCTATAGCTGCAGCAATAAAATATTTCATTTCTGCAGGAATGCTATGTACATTAGACTGAGATGTAATAACAGTGGGTGCATTTGTACTCAGATATATTATCAACATTTAAAGGGACATTATACACTAGATTTTTTGTTGCATAAATGTTTTGTAGATGATCCATTTATATAGCCCAAACATGTTTTTTTTTTTTTTAAATTATAGTTTTGCTTATTTTTAAATAACATTGCTCTGATTTTCAGACACCTAACCAAGCCCTTAAGTTTTAGGAGAATACTTACGTATACCATTACCTACTACAGCTTGCTCCTGTTTGTGTAAAGGGTCTTTTCATATGCAAAGGAAGGGGAAGGGGAAGTGTCTGCTATTTCCCACTCTGAGTGGGTGTTTCAGCTACCTTTTAAACAGAGCTAAACTGGGAGCATCTAAGTATGTTTTTAAATGGTTTTATACTGGATTTTTAGATCAGTATCTCAGCATATTATTCTTTATAGTAGTGTCTATTACATGCAGTTATATGAAAATTGGTGTATACTGTCCCTTTAACAAGTTATCGAAACAAGAGCCACATAATTGAGTTGAAGAATTTAGATCAGCCTTTTTACAACAAACACACATAGCTTTGGTAGATACGTGTTCAGGCAGCTCAAATCCTATGGTAACATCAGAGGCAGGTTCAGTTTGAGACATTATTGCAAAAAAGCTAAATTTGAAAAAAAATAAAAATTAATTCTGCAAATTTATATCCATGCTTCTATATATGATATATATGACAGTCTTGAGAGAATGGGAAACAGAGCAAAAATGTATAAAAAAAGAAAAACTGATTCATAAAACTATGCTGTATGAACTCTCTCTAAGCGTTTCCTGAGAGCACTGAATAAACTGGGGCGGAGTTTATAACACCAAATTTTGGGGGATTTTTTTTGCCGCCAAAAAAAGACATGAAATGACGCGTCGTGCTATGACATAAAAAGCGTTATCACATACTTTCACATTTTAAATACACCTATTACTATAAAAAGCAGGTAAGAATTGGTTTGTATATACAAAAAAAAAATGTACTTAAATAAGCCTAATGGATACTTCTATTATAGCTGCATAAAATGTGATTATCAACATTCCATGAGACTAACATAATACGTAGCATCCTAATTTATAAATAACATAAATTATGCTTACCTGATAATTTCATTTCCATCGTGGAGAGGAGAGTCCACTGCTTCATTCATCACTTGTGGGAATTAAGAACCTGGCCACCAGGAGGAGGCAAAGACACCCCAGCCAAAGGCTTAAATACCTCCCCCACTTCCCTCATCTCCAGTCATTCTGCCAAGGGAACAAGGAACAGTAGGAGAAATAGCAGGGTATAAATGGTGCCAGAAGAACAAAAAATAAATTAAGGTTCCCCACAATGGAAATGAAATTATCAGGTAAGCATAATTTATGTTTTCCATCTAAAGGGGAGGAGAGTCCACTTCATTCATCACTTATGAGAACAAATACCCATGCTCTAGAGGACACTGAATAAATAAAACAGCAAAAAACTACACCTTAACTCATTTTTCCCATAATAGGGTTCTTTGGTGACCAGTGGTACAGAGGGGACTGCTTTCCTCTCCAATGTTCCAATGATACAAGATTCCACAGCACCAAAAGTTCATAGAAAAATTAGGAAATGTATTGAGGTACAAACAAATGCAATGTTTCGGGAGCCATTCCCTTAATCATGCATAGCATCAACAGGTGTATACAGAGCCTTTATAGGGAAAAGCCTTAACCCTTCACATGCTTATCACCATATACTAACATAGCACCACCTAGTGGAGTATACACAATAATACATTTTATTTTATTTTATTTTAAAAAATTACTTAAATTTTTAAATCTCCAAATATAAACTATTTAATTCTATATATAGACCTGCTAATCAACTTAAAAACAATAGTTAGACAGAGAAGATGCCTTTGAATCTCAAAACACTGCAAAATCAAGTTCCCTATTAAGACCTATAGGGAACATAGCATTTAATCTATGGATCCAAAATAAACGAAAATGTATTGAAGCAGATTAAAATTAGGTACGTGGCAGGCAAACATCCTGACTCTAAATTAAAAACATAAGTACATAAGTACATAAAAACTAACAAATTCATATTTATAAGTCATTTACATTACCGTGGAAAAAAGGGAAATACTTGATGAACATAAATAATTGAAATTAGATGTTGATATTATTACATTGACACTATTCACCTAAAATGCATGTAATGAATTTCATTTATTTTTATTCATATATTTATTTATATTCTTTTTTTTTTGTTATTTATATTTTGCATCTTTCATCCTTGTTGTTGTAAGAAATAATGATGACCATGATGAAGTAACAGTGATTGAGCTACACAAACATATACAATAACCCCATATAGGAAATCATGACAATATCATGAGCCTGATTAAAGTATGAAATATAATAGTATTCATTTTCAAATGCCACATATTGGCCATGATCAAATAAACCCATTATAATCCCTATTCAAACATAATAAACACATGTCATATAACAAAACTTAAGAAACATAATGTTAAAATATTCAATAGGGAGATCAGTGCTTATTCAATAAAATAGCTCAAATCCCATTCACGGTTGAGACCTAAAGGAGATAGTGTTTTTAATTTGTATATCCAATACAATTCTTGCTTTAAAAGCAGTTTAAGCTTATCACCCCCTCTTATTGGATGAAAAACTCTATCAATAACACGAGCTTCCATACTAAATACATTGCTCATATGCATCAAATTAAAATGTTGTGCTATAGCAGATTGTTTAACATAATCTTTGGTGTCCCTGATATGCTCTCTTATCCTTGATCTCAACTCCCTGGTAGTTTGACCTGTATATTGTAGGGAACAAAGTTTACATTCCAAAAGATAAACTACATATGTGCTCCGACAATTAGCATAGAATTTACTCATAAATCTCTCTCCAGTGACTGTGCATTTGAAACCACTACCAATATGCAGTATATTACAAGTGATACAAGGACCTAATCCACATCTATAGGTGCCTTTTCTCTTTATCCAATCACTATTCTTGCTCCTTTCAGCACATACCAAACTTGGAGATAATCTTGTTGATAGTGTAGAGGGTCTTTTAGAGACAAATCTACATTTATCTGTTAGGGAACTTAAAACAGGATCATATTTGAGCATGTTCATATTCTTTTTCAAAATGTGGCAAATCTGAAAGAATTGGTTAGAATACTCAGTGGAAAAAACTATACTCTCCTGAGTTATTGTCTCCTTCCTTCCACGTCCCTGAATAAGGTCTATTTGCGTCATTTTTTCACTTCCTTACACGTATTAGTAAGATCTCTCCTATTATAGCCCCTATTGGTTAAACGTTCTATAAGAGCCTCTGCTTGTTTATCAAACAGATCAATGGAATTTGTATTCCTGCGTAATCGCATAAATTGGCCCCTAGGAATAGAACGTTCCAAATGAGGCGGATGACAAGACCGCTCATGCAGTATGGTGTTTCCTGCTGTCGGTTTGCGAAAGGTGTCACTGACAATGACACCTTTATCAATATCACCTCGTAGGACCAAATCAAGATAGTTCACTGCTGTTGATTGTACTTCACCAGTGAAATTCAAGTTTAAATCATTACAATTTAGATACTCTAGATAGAAAACTGTGAATGTTGAAAGGTTCTTTAACAATAAATAAAAGATCATCTATGAATCTCATATAAAACAAAATTTGCTCACTGAAATCCTCGAAGTCCCATATTTCACTACTTACCTAAAACACACAAAAGTACAATTAGACCCCCTGGACGTCCCATTATTTCTGGAATTGGGTCATTGTTTGAACCCACTTCAGAGTGGATAGATTTTATCTTGCAACCCTTGGTGAGGGGCCTAAAAAGTTATTTAAGAGATTCTACTCATTTGTTACAGTTGTTGAATAACTTTAAGTGGCAATCTGAGTTTAAATGGATAGTTGTTGATGCTGTCGCATTATACTCCAGCAGACCCCATCATGCTGGCATTCAGGCTATGGCTTATTTTTTTGACACTCACACTAGATACTCAGAAGAGAATAAAATGTTTTTGTGATAGAGTTTTTGTTAAAGGGACAGTCTAGTATAAATTAAACTTTCATTATTCATATAGCACTTTTAATTTTAATCAACTTTCCAATTTACTTTTATTATCAAATTAGTTTTTTTCTCTTGGTATTCTTAGTTTAAACTAAACATAGGTAGGCTCATATGCTAATTTCTAAGCCCTTGAGGGCTGCCTCTTATCACATGCTTTTTAAATCTCTTTTCAACACAAAGAGACAGAAAGTACACGTGGGCCATATAGATAACACTGTGTTCAGGCACAGTGGGTTATTTAAAGGGACAGTCTATGCCCCAAAAAACTTTCATGATTCAGATAGAGCATGTAATTTGAAACAATTTTCCAATTTACTTTTATCACCAATTTTGCTTTGTTCTCTTGGTATTCTTAGTTGAAAGCTTAACCTAGGAGGTTCATATGCTAATTTCTTTTCAGAATGCATTTTAACAGTTTTTTTACCACTAGAGGGTGTTAGTTCATGTATTTCATATAGATAACACTGTGCTCGTGCACGTGAAGTTATCTGGGAGCAGGCACTGATTGGCTAAACTGCAAGTCTGTCAAAAGAACTGAAATAAGGGGGCAGTTTGCAGAGGCTTAGATACAAGGTAATCACAGAGGTTAAAAGCAATGTTCCCTCTAATTTTTTTTCTTTGTGGGTAATTATTTTCTTTTGTGTGCGGGCATCATACCGCTTGTGTGCGGCACTAAGCACTAAGTGTGTGTGTGTGTGTGTATATATATATCTATATATATATATATATATATATATATATACACACACATATACACACACAATCACACATATACACATATATAAACATATTTCATACACACACATATTGCAGTAACATGGCATTTTTTTTCCTTTTCTTTTCAGCAATACAGGTATATATTTATTTGTTTGCTTTTTTAAATTTCCATGTCCCTAAATTATTTTAAAAGAAAATATTCCTGCACTAGTTAACTAAAAAAAATAACACATTTGCATTGCCTGTGTTCAACACATGTCAATACTGATTAAGTAGACCCTTACCTAAAAGCAGCAATAGCCTTACACATACTAAAGATATTGTTGTTCTAACTATATAAACACTGTCATCTTGTGACACAGAGCAGCCTCTCTTGCATAACCTCCTTACTTTCTTACAGCTTGCAAGCATAATTAAACCCCATGCCTGCCAAAAAGGGCTACAGTGCATGCTACAGGAATACACTGCTATCCCCCTTGGTAGCCATGGGGTTAAATAGTGCTCTGGATGTTGTGTTGAAATAATGCTGAATGAGGGGGAGACTGGAGGACTCACACTCGCCTGCTTCTGGGATCTAACATATGGAGAAGGACAGCACTTTTGTAATACCCTGCACTGTGTCTGCTGCTCTCCGTGTTTTGAACTCTCCCGGTCTCTGACAGCGCTGTGTGATTTATGCACACAGCTGTCAGTCAGCTTCGGTCCTTCCCTCTCAGCAGCATAACACCGGAAATAGATCAAGCTGTGCTACACCGGAGGAATGTGAAAAGTGATTTATTTATTTTTATTTCTATGGTTAGTGCTCTGACATGCCATCTTGCTGCTCTGTTTTCTCTGAGGCCAGCACTGTTAGAAAACAACTAAAAACTTTTCACATCCCTCTTGTGTTGTGCGGCTTTAAGTACTGCCTGTGCAAGACAGAGAGGGGAGGTGCACGGCCGCGCTGCCGCGCACCTTAGAGGGAACATTGGTTAAAAGTATATTAATATAACTGTGTTGGTTCTGAAAAACTGGGGAATGGGTAATAAAGGGATTATCTATCTTTTAAAACAATAAAAAATTCTGTTGTAGACTGTCCCTTTAAGATTTAGCACAATACAATGCTAAATTTAAGACAATAGATAATAAACAGTCACAGTCATGTGATCAGGGGGCTGGAAGAAGGTTCCTAGATACAAGGTAATCACAGAGGTAAAAAATATATTACTATAACTGTGTTGGTTATGCAAAACTGGGGAATGGGTAATAAAGGGATTATCTATCTTTTAAAACAATAACAATTCTATGGTAGACTGTCCCTTTAAAACATAATTTTTGTATGTTCAATAAAGATTTCTATTTACAGATTTGCAGAACAGAGATGGGGCAAAATTTTTCCCTTCGTTCGCAAATCTGTACGTAGGGTGGTGGGAAAATGTATATTTGTACACAGCACATAATCCTTTCAGTGAGCAAATTTTGTTTTATATGAGATTCATAGATGATCTTTTATTTATTGTTAAGGAACCTTTCAACTTTCACAGTTTTCTAGAGTATCTAAATTGTAATGATTTAAACTTGAATTTCACTGGTGAAGTACAATTAACATCAGTGAACTATCTTGATTTGGTCCTACAAGGTGATATTGATAAAGGTGTCATTGTCAGTGACACCTTTCGCAAACCGACAACAGGAAACACCATACTGCATGCGCGGTCTTGTCATCCGCCTCATTTGGTACATTCTATTCCTAGGGGCCAATTTATGCGATTACGCAGGAATACGAATTCCATTGATCTGTTTGATAAACAAGCAGAGGCTCTTATAGAACGTTTAACCAATAGGGGCTATAATAGGAGAGATCTTACTAATACGTGTAAGGAAGTAAAAAAGATGACGCAAATAGACCTTATTCAGGGACGTGGAAGTAAGGAGACAATAACTCAGGAGAGTATAGTTTTTTCCACTGAGTATTCTAACCAATTCTTTCAGATTTGCCACATTTTGAAAAAGAATATGAACATGCTCAAAGATGATCCTGTTTTAAGTTCCCTAACAGATAAATGTAGATTTGTCTCTAAAAGACCCTCTACACTATCAACAAGATTATCTCCAAGTTTGGTATGTGTTGAAAGGAGCAAGAATAGTGATTGGATAAAGAGAAAAGGCACCTATAGATGTGGATTAGGTCCTTGTATCACTTGTAATGTACTGCATATTGGTAGTGGTTTCAAAAGCACAGTCACTGGAGAGAGATTTATGAGTAAATTCTATGCTAATTGTTGAACCACATATGTGGTTTATCTTTTGGAAGTAAACTTTGTTCCCTACAATATACAGGTCAAACTACCAGGGAGTTGAGATCAAGGATAAGAGAGCATATCAGGGACACCAAAGATTATGTTAAATAATCTGCTATAGCACGACATTTTCATTTGATGCATATGAGCAATGTATTTAGTATGGAAGTTTGTGTTATTGATAGAGTTTTTCATCCAATAAGAGGGGGTGATAGGCTTAAACTGCTGTTAAAGCAAGAATTGTATTGGATATACAAATTAAAAACACTATCTCCTTTAGGTCTCAACCGTGAATGGGATTTGAGCTATTTTATTGAATAAGCACTGATCTCCCTATTGAATATTTTAACGTTATGTTTCTTAAGTTTTGATATATGACATGTGTGTTTACGTAGATTATTATTATTTTTGAATAGGGATTATAATGGGTTTATTTGATCATGGCCAATATGTGGCATTTGAATACTATTATATTTTATACTTTAATCAGGCTCATGATATTGTCATGATTTCCTATATGGGGTTATTGTATATGTTTGTGTAGCTCAATCACTGTTACTTCATCATGGTCATCATTTTTTCTTACAACAAGGATGAAAGATGCAAAATATAAATAACAACAAAAAAAGAATATAAATAAATATATGAATAATAAACGAAATTCATTACATGCATTTTAGGTGAATAGTGTCAATGTAATAATATCAACATCTAATTTCAATTATTTATGTTCATCAAGTATTTCCCTTTTTTCCACGGTAATGTAAATGACTTATAAATATGAATTTGTTAGTTTTTATGTACTTATGTTTTTAATTTAGAGTTTTATTATTTAATTGATTCTGCTGTCCCTTTAAATAGGGGGTTTGCACATGCAAACACATCCTATGATTAAGTGCTCCTGCAAGCACGAAACTAGTCAGGATGTCTGCCTGCCACGTACCTAATTTTAATCTGCTTCAATAAATTTTCGTTTTATCAGCCCTTCTCCCTGGTGCCTTATTAGTGCGGCTGTTATTTTCTTTTTGTTGCATTTCTTACGGTCCTCCTGACCGGTTTTACAGCCTAGCACCCCCATAGCCGAGTCTGGATGGACTATTCCAGTCACTGCTCTTTTTCATCATACAGCCTCTTTTTGGATCTGCAGCGGCCAACAGTGTGTTTGGAACGCTCAAATTGTAAGGCCGCCAACTCTGAGTTTCTGCGTGCTGATGCAATAGCCAATAACAACAGGACCTTCCATGAGAGAATCTTAATGTCCAGGGAATGAATAGACTCAAATGGAGCCCTCTGCAAGACCTTAAGCACAAAGTTTAAGCTCCAGGGAGGAGCTGGATTCCTGAAGGCCGGTCTAATCCTAACCAGAGCCTGAACAAAGGACTGAATGTCAGGAAGCTCTGCAAGCTTCTTATGCAACAGTACCGATAAAGCCGAGATCTGTCCCCTTAGGGAACTGGCAGCAAGACTCTTATCCAGACCATCCTGGAGAAATGCCAAAATCCTGGATACCTTGACCTTGTGCCATGGGTATCCTTGTTCCTCACACCAGGACAAATTGGTCCTCCACACCTTATGGTAGATGCGTCTAGTGACCGGCTTCCTAGGATGAATGAGAGTGTTGATTACTCTTTCTGAAAAACCTCTTTGGCTAAATCTAGGCGTTCAATCTCCACGCAGTCAGCCTCAGAGAATCGAGATTTTGATGTAGAAAAGGACCTTGAACTAGCAGATCCTTGCGACAAGGTAACTTCCACGGTGGATATGACAACATCCCCACTAGATCCGCAAACCACGTCCTCCGTGGCCACGACGGAGCAATCAGAATAGTCAAAGCTTGTTCCTGTTTGATGCGGGCCACTACTCGAGGTAGAAGAGGCAACAATGGAAATATGTAGATTAGGTTGAAGTCCCAGGGTACTGTCAAGGCGTCTATCAGTTCTGCCTGGGGATCCCTGGATCGCGACCCGTATCTGTGTCGCTTGCAATTGAGTCTGGATGCCATGAGATCTATTTCCTGCATCCCCCATCTGCTGCAGATCTCTGCAAACATCTCAGGGTGGACAATATTCCCCTGGATGAAACGTCTGTCTGCTCAGAAAATCTGCTTCCCAGTTGTCCACACCCAGAATGTGGATCGCTGAGAGCGAACATTTGTGAGTCTCTGCCCATTCCAGAATCCGAGATACTTCCCTCATTGCTAGGGAGCTTCTCGTCCCCCCTGGTGGTTTATGTAAGCCACCGAGGTGATGTTGTCCGATTGGAATCTGATAAATTGGGACAACCTCAGAGGTGGCCAAGCATTCAGAGTGTTGAATATCACTTGAAGTTCTAGAATATTTATAGGTAGACTCCTCTCAAGTCCATCTGCCTTGTGCCTTTCTGTCTTCCCAAATGGCTCCCTATCCTGATAGACTTGCATCCGTGGTTCTCCCAGGTTGGTCTCAGGAAGGAAGTCCCTGGGACAACTCCCTCACCCGTCTGTCCAGAGATATATGTTGGGACAAATCTGAATGATGGCCGTTCCATTGTCTCAACATGCACAGCTGCGGAGTTCTGAGATGAAACCTGGCAAATGGAATGACATCTATGCTGGATACCATGAGCCCGATTACCTCCATACACCTGGCCACAGATGTCCTGGAGGATGTCTGCAGGGCTAGACAGTTGGACGCAAGCTTGCAATGTCTCTGGTCTCTCAGAAATATCTTCAATAATAATCTAGTATCGTACCCAGGAACTCCACCCTGTTGCTGGGGACCAATGAACTCTTTCCTTCGTTTATCTTCCACCCGTGGGATCGAAGTAGAAGGAGGAGAGCTCTCGAATAATCCTCCGCCAGACTGTAGGATGGAGCCTGGACCAGGATATCATCCAGATACGGAGCTACTGCAATCCCTCTGGTTCTCGCTACTGCGAGAAGAGCTCCAAGCAGGGCCGGACTGGGAAATCAGACCAGCCCTGGAAATTTGTATAGACAGGCCCAACCCCGCCCCCGCCCCATCCAACATAGTCACGCCCCCTCCAACATAGTCACGCCCCCTCCAAGCCAGCCAACTTTTTCCCTTCAACTAATATATATATATATAGATAGATATAGATATATATAATACACACTACATACACAGCATACACATACATGCAGACACACAACATACACATGCATACATGCAGACACACTATATACACTTGCATACAGACGCACACCACGACACACACATACATGCAGGCACAAAACATACACACACCACAGAGTATAGGATAGGTGGCTAATTAAAATGCCTAGAAAAGCAAAACATTGACCTCTTTTGACACTGAGACTTGATGCCACATGTATGGGTCACTCACAGAGTAACCCCCTTGCTTTGATGCTGCAGCAGCAGCACCCAGACGTCCCAGCTTCAGATTGCACAGTGCACACTGACTGACAGACACTGAAAGTGCAATAAAATGATGCCCCCAGCCCCACTGCAATAAGATGAAGCCCCATCTCCCCTGAAATAAAATGAAGCCCCATCTCCCCTGCAATAAAATGATGCCCCCTGCAATAAAATGATGCCCCCAACAAAAATATGATGCCCCAGCACAAAAATTATGCACCATCTCCCCTGCAATAAAATGAGGCCCCCAGGCCTAGCCCCACTGCAATAAAATGATGCCCCCAGCCCCACTGCAATAAATGATGCCCCTAGCAATAAAATGAAGCCCCCCTGCAATAAAAATATGCCCCCAGTCCCCCAGCACAAAAGTTATGCCCCCCCAAAAATATGATGCCCCCAGAACAAAAATGATGCCCCATCTCCCCAGCACAAAAATGATGCCCCCAGCAAAAATATGATGCCCCATTCCCCCTGCAATAAAATGATGCCCCATCCCCACAGTAATAAAATGAAGCCCCATCTCCCCTGCAATAAAATGATGCCCCCAACAAAAATATGATGCCCCCAGCAATAAAAAGATGTCCCCAGCCCCCTGCAATAAAATGAAGCCCTCCTGCAATAAAATGAAGCCCAGTCCCCCTGCAATAAAATTATGCCCCCAGCCCCCTGCAAAAAATGATGCCCCCAGCCCCCCTGCAATAAATGATTCCCCCAGCCCCACTGCAATGATGCCCCCAGCTATAAAATTAAACCCCCAGCCCCCCTGCAATAAAATGATGCCCCATCCCAACTGCAATAAATGATGCTCCTAGCAATAAAATGATGCCCTAGCCCCACTGCAGTAAAATGATGCCCCCTGCAATAAAATGATGCCCCCAGCCCCCCTGCAAAAAAATGATGCCCCCAGCAATAAAATGATGCCCCCAGCAATAAAATGATGCCCCCAGCCCCCCTGCAATAAAATGATGCCCAGTCCCCCTGCAATAAAATGATGCCCCATCCCCCCCTGCAAAAAAATGATGCCCCCAGCAATAAAATGATGCCTCATCTCCCCTGCAATAAAATGATGCCCCCCAAAAAAATATGATGCCCTCAACTCAGGCGCAATGACTGTTACATGATGTACACGTTTGTGTTTATATTGATAACACATACACACTACTGCCTAGATATTCCTATTATTCCACGTATTTTATGGTGGTAAAGTTGAGAGGATATGATATGTTCCACTCACTATAAACTACCCCTGCGCTGCATCCTCCATACTCTGCACTGTAACAGAGTATGGACTCATGATGCCGGGGTAGTTTATAGTGAGTGGAACATCTGAGCGGTCACTGAAAGGTAAGCAATGCATTGTGTGCACAAACCCTGCTTACTTACCGCCTATCTGCAGAGTGCAAATTGTTACAAATATTGTACAAACATAGAATTTCATTTTCCTGTAGCCATGCTGATATTTTACCATGGTTTTCCCTCTAGTCATTATCAACTGTACACAGACCACTGCTATATGTTTCACCATATCACATAAATGTATTTATGAGAAAAATTAAAGAGTTTACAGTATTCTTAAGAAAAGTGTGATTAAACCATATCACTAAGCTTTGTTTTAATATGAATTAAAATTCATAATTTGAAGATATATGTAGTATGGGAATTGATTAATAGTTAAATTTAACATAGATAAATTGGAATGGCTTGATAGCTACGTTTTAACATTTAAATGTAAGATTTATTATTTATTTTTCAAGTACAGCAAAAGTGCCACTCAACTGCTGAGATAAAACTATAATTTCTAGTCTTTCTATACTGTGCACTATTACAACTATATGTTTAAGAGAGATCAATAACTGAATAACTGTACAAGTCCTGTAAGTAAGAGGTACAGACAAATAGAAAGGTAGTTACAAGATCAGCAGGAGACTGACTCACCTGTCCACAGCTATAGCAAACATGGAGTAGATGCTGGCAAATATAGCTGTGATGAGATCATACTGGCTCACAAAAGAATGAGAACAGTCACCAACTATTTCCTGGTTAGTTTGGCTCTCTCAGATGCTTCCATGGCTGCATTTAACACTCTGGTAAATTGTATATATGCTCTTAATAACGAGTGGTACTTCGGGGATGCTTACTGCAAGTTTCACAACTTCTTTCGGAAAGTAAGCATCCCCGAAGTACCACTCGTTATGAAGAGCATATATACAATTTACCAGAGTGTTAAATGCAGCCATGAAAGCATCTGAGAAAGCCAAACCAACCAGGAAATAGTTGGTGACTGTTCTCATTCTTTTGTAAACCAGTATGATCCAAATGACTCTATTATTTTACCGAAAACAGCAACTGCCAGTAGTCTGCTGTCACAACAGAAACACTACTGACCTGGCATAAGGCTTCCCCAAACTATACTGTGCGATCTGGCTCAGAGTCTCAGACAGCCTCTCTGCAGAGTTGGACGGTGAGTGCTGCAGACGCGTGTGTGAAGGCTGTGGTCGTGTAACTCGCATTCAGAATAAGTGACAAGTGGGTCACGTGACGGTGGGTGCTGATGTCACTGCCTGCCTGTCATTCACCTGTGCCGGGCGGGCAAAAAATTGCGGGAATTTTTTTTTAAATTGCGCCCCAAAAAAAAAAAATAAAAAAATAAAATAAAAAAAATATATTGTTTTTGTTTGTTTGAACTGGTGTGGTGGGCGGAGCAAAGGGAACTAGTGGCCGCCTAACAGCCGCACTGATCAGGGCAAAAAAAAATCAATCAGCAGCCAGCATCAAAAATGTGCTGCTCTCAGACAGTCTCTGCAGCAGCTGAGCCAGCCCAGCTGAGCTGTCGGCCCGCGGCCCACCGGGATTTTTCCCGGTATCCCGGCTGCCCAATCCGGCTCTGGCTCCAAGAACCTTTGTAAAGACTCTTGAGGCCGTCGCCAGACCAAATGGAAGGGCCACAAACTGGTCCTGGAAGGCGAACCTTAGAAATTTGAAGTGATCCTTGTGGATTGGAACATGAAGGTAAGCATCCTTCAGGTCTATAGTCATCATGAATTGCCCTTCTTGAACCAGCGGCAAAATTGACCTGATCATCTCGATCTTGAACGATGGAACTGACAAAAACTTGTTTAGGGCCTTTAGGTCCAGAATTGGACGAAACGTGCCCTCCTTCTTTGGGACCACGAAAAGGTTTGAATAATACCTCAGACCTCTTTCTGCTGGAGGGACTGGGACGATTACCCAGAGAGATGAGAGATCCCTCACACACCTCAGGAAGGCGTCTCTTTTCTGGTCTTGAAGAGATGTTTGACAGGAGGAACCTGCCTCTGGGTGGCAGGGCCGCCATCAGGGGGTGACAGGGGTGACTCCTGTCAGGGGCCCAATGAGCCAGGGGGGCCCCATGAGGCAAGAACTAAAAAAAAAAAAATTTGGGCAGCCACCAGTGGGTACTACAGCAGAGTGCTAATTGAGCATGAGAAATGTTATTACAAGGAGTAAAGTATTATCATTTGAGAGGATTTCTTAGTGTGCACTAAACCACTATGCACAGTGTGAGACAGACTTGGCACTTTGTACAGTGTGTACCTGAGTCAGACGGCAGATCACTTTCATTTGCAGAGGAGGTAGTACTTACTTAGCAAATGTTTTTTATTTCTTTGTGCAATTTTGGATTGTAACTTCAGTGTGGTAGTAGTTGTTTGGTGGGGCTAGGGGTCCATAAAAACACATTTTTTTTAGCAGCAGTGTATTTATGATTATTTGACAATGCTGTAGAAATTCTATATTTAAAACCATGCAGAAATGTTTCCTCCTCAATACACAAATGGTAGATGCATTACATTCCAGTTTACTGCCCCTTTATGCAAGGACTTTCCAGATGCAAGGAGGCATTTTATCTAAGATTTTTACATCTGCATAAAATTTTATACTCTCAGACTAAGATTGCTCAGTGTTTGAAATGAGACAGGTTAACTTAAAACTGTTCAGTTTACACTACAGCTGACTTAATTTTGAAATACATATCAACAAGCCTAAATCCTGCATTTAACCAGATCTAATGGTATGAGTACCACAGCTTATTGTCCCACCAAGACAATATAGAGTACAGCATTTTCAAAATCCATAAGTACAGCTGACAGCTGGGAATATTTGTACACTATATTTGAAGTGGTGCTCTTGGTTGGGGAAAATGGGGAAAAAACAAACATATGTCAACCTTTTAAAGGTACTTTTCTTCATCTAGCCATCTACCCAGCTCATTAATGTACAATTTTGAATTCACAGAATTATTTTTGTTTGCACATTTACAAATATGATTCTTTAAAAAGTGATCTATTAATTTCTATAATTCTTTTATCATGCATGTCACACACTGTTGATTTAGGGGATGCAAGGTGCATAAATGTTTCCTCCTGTGAATGTTTCTGTGGGTGTCTGTGTTTATATATTTGTACTTTGGTTTGTTTCTCTAGGAGTGTGTATGCATTTTTTATCTGTGGGTCTCTCTGTGAGGGTGGGTGTGTATGTATTTGTGCATTTTTCTGTGGATGTCTGTGAGGGTGTGTGCATATGTCTTTGAGCTTTTTCTGTGGGTGTCTCTTTGAGGGTGTGTGTATGTTTGTCTTTGTGCATTTTCTCTGGATGCCTCTGTGAGGGTGGGTGTGTATGTCTGTGTTTTCTGTGGATGTCTCTGTGAGGGTGTGTGTGTGTGTGTGTATGTATGTATGTATGTATGTATGTATGTGTTTTCTGTGGATGTCTCTGTGAGGGTGTGTGTTTTATGTGGGTGTCCCTATGAGGGTGTGTGTATGTCTTTGTGTGATTTCTGTGGATGTCTCAGTGAGAGTGTGTGTATGTATGTCTTTCTGTGTTTTTTATGTGGTTGTCTCTCTGTGTGTGTATGTCTTTGTGTGTTTTCTGTGGGTGTCTCTCTGTGTGTGTATGTCTTTGTGTGTTTTCTGAGGCTGTCTCTATTGGTGTTTCCTTGGGTGTATGTGCAAGTTTGAGTTTGTGTGGGTGTGTCCATTGTTTGTTCCTTTTTAAGACATTTTGACCTTACTACTAATTATTCACATCTTTCTACAGACTTTGAGACTAACAAGACCTTTCCGGAAGTAACCAATCCACCATTTAACCTTTAAATTATTGTTTAGGCAGTTCAGGGCCCTTCATTTCAGCCACTGCATGCTGTTGTCATAATTTAGTTGTCATCTTCCTTTACAAAAAGATAATCAGAACTCCATATTTTGTTTTCTAAATCTCCTTTTTTTTTTTACAAAACTGTAGTTTACCTCATTACTTGTCAGGTCAATGTAAACAAGTGCTGAGTGTCTGTTTGGGTGTCTGTGTCTGAGTGTGTTTCTTTGCGTGTCTGCTGGAGTGTCTATATGTGAATCCTTATGTGTGAGTGTGTTTGTGTGCTTCAGTGTACGAGTGTGTCTGTGTGTGTGTATGTCACTACCATTACAACATTTCCAAGTTTAAATAGACAATTAAAAATAAAGTGCATATACGTTTTAGTCACTTGGTCAAAAATTGCACATGTAAAAGGAAGGGGGGGGGGGGCCCTGATCAATGGATGAGTCAGGGGCCCCAAAATTTCTAGTGGCGGCCCTGCTGGGTGGAAATGTTTTGAAACCTATCCTGTACCCCTAGGCGATCACCTCCAGGACCTAAGGGTCTGTAACGTCTCCCTTCCAGGCCTCCGCAAAAAGAGATAGTCTGCCCCCTACCTGATCCGAAGGACGGGTAGGGGGACGTTCCCTTCATGACGATTTTGACTTAGTGGGCTTCTTGTTCTGCTTGGACTTGTTCCAAGAGTTTGCTGGCTTCCAAGATCACTTGGATTGCTTAGATTTTGCAGCAGGCTGCTGGGGCTGAGACTTGTCTGCACAAAAGGGATGAAAAGTAGATCCCTTAGGTTTGGCCTTATTATCCTGAAGTAAGAAGGCCCCCTTGCCACCCGTGACTGTAGATATGATAAAAATCCAGGCCCGGGCCAAACAAAACCTTCATGTCAGCAGACCACGATTTTAGCTACACACTGTGACCCTGTCTTCTTGCGTTATTACATATATATAATGAAACGATCTTACCAGAATCAACGTCGTGGAACAGGAACACAGCCCTTCAAGTGTGACAGTTTAGTAGCGTTGCTCCTGACATGAACTTAAGAGAAGAAAAGCAGGCAGCGAAACTCGTCAACGCTGATTGCTAATGGAGCTGTTAAACTGAGTCAGGATGGGTTCGAAGAGAAACTCTACCTGCATCTCTGGACTCTAACATTCACCCATGCTCTCACTGAGAGGCTGACAGGACTACTTAAAACTCCAGTCCCATTTCGAAGAGTACTACCCTCCATAAGAGACTACTCCGAATCTTCTGACACTGTAGACAAATTGAAATCCCATGATCGTGAGATTTCAGTTTTGGATGGGGTCAGGAGGGCGTCCCTATGATATTAGGCACACCCTCCAGACCGCGATTGCACCCAGGAAGCGCCGTTGGCTTCAGGACAGCCAAACGGCTAGGACGTTCTATTCAGTTCTAACGGCGCTAAAGCCCAGCGCAGTTAGGACGGAATAGAACGCCATAATGGCATTAAAAGGTTAAAGTGAATATAAATTGGTTTGTACACTTACATATCCCCATTCACATCTATGTTTATTACATATACAGTCATGCAGTCACACACAAAAGAAAAAAAATTAAAATATGTTTTATTGAATTTTCAGAAAATAAATAGACAACAACAGCTGTATGCCTAAAAGCGTACTACATGTCCAACATCATATAAACATACCGGAGTACAAGTTGAAAATAATGTACACAAAAAGAAAAACTACATGGTCACAGTACACTGGTAGATCTAAGCTACCTAGGAGAGATAACTAAATTCATCCACATAGCCCAAAAGGGGGGGGGGAGGGGTGCCTAGATAAGAGTGGCAGGGTCAATAGTGGCGTGTCTCCCATAATTCAAGAGTGGTGCAGTACACAGGAAGCTCTCAGTAGGAATGGAGAAAACCCCTCATGTCTCAGTATTGGGGAGCCAATGGGTATCAAATCTGTGCTTACAATCAGCCCAAATAATTTTAAATAGGTCTGACTTCCCCAAAGTGTAATATATATTTTTCTCCATGGAGTATAAATACGCCATGGTTGTAACAATGTCCGACCATGAGCGAAGATTCACTCTCTTCCATGCTCTGGCAATGGAAAGTTTAACTGCAGAAAATAAGTAAATGCAGAGGAGACCCTGATGTTTGGGCAGTTTGCAGGAACCTAAGTGAAGTAAGGCCATCTCCGGGGTTCTAGGCAGGGCAATTCCTAGACTCGAGAGTGTGTTAAAGCTTATGTTCCAAAGTGGCTTACGTTTGGGACAGCTCCACCAGATATGGATCATGTCCCCTATGCGTTCACAATCCCTCTAACATTTAGGGGAGGTCGTGGGGAAGAGTGTGGCTAACCTAGTAGGAACATAGTACCAGTGCATGAGGAGTTTAATATAGGTCTAGTAAATGGCGACACAATGCAAAGCTTTTTTTGTTAGCAAAAATGTGCGCTGCCAGTACCGGGTGGGTACCGATATTTCCAGCTTTTGTTCCCATTTAAGGATGTGGGCGGCCTTGTCTACGGGTGTTGATCCTTCTATTAGGTTATAGTGTATAGACAATGGTTTACCTAATCTGAGCCCCTGCTGCCATCTAGCTTCCCAGAGTGTTTGTTGGCGGGAGGATGAGTGTTTAAATCCCCAACTAGATAGTAAGCTAACTACTAGTGTATTCAAATATCAGGTATGGTGGTACTTGTGTGGAACCCTTAATTTGATCAAGAGTGACAAAGGTGCCCCGGGAGCTTGCGGACCACAGGTCCGCAGCCTTCAGGAAACCCAGTCTGGCCCATGTTGTCAGGTGGGAGTCAGGTAGGCCTATAAGTAGACCAGATATAGAGGTGATGGGGGATGGATGGGGTGCCACTTGTTTGTAGTGTCTTAACTGTTCCCAGAGGGTAAGACATTCTCTAACAATAGGGTTAACTACAGTTAAGTTTCTTCTGCATTGTGGTGGGGTCCATATTAGATCCCTCAGATGCAAGTTAAAGGGTAAGGATGCCTGGTCAATACTCCTCCACTTACTATTGGAGTCCCTGACGCTACACTGAGAGATATGCATAAGCATCGCTGCCTTAAATTATCTAGAGATGGATGGGGAGGCAACCCCCCCATGCATTCTGGGGTACTGTAAAATTTTGTGGGCTATACAGGGGGGCTTACCCTGCCAAATATACTTGGTGCATTCACTCTGAAACTGTAAGAGCAGAGACCTAGGAATCCTAATTGGCAGGCATATAAACATATACATTAATTTGGGAAGATAGTTCATTTTAGTTTCAGTTATACAAAGAATAAAAGCATTATAAAATAACATGTAGGTTATCGGAGCTCGCATTGATGACAGTTCACAATCTAAATAATAATTATAACATTACAACACAGGTGTTCGATGATGTGCTAAACAGAAATTTGCTATAAGCATAGTTCAGGGAAATAAAGTTCATGTCCATATTGTCAGGACCTTGGCCCTGGAGACGCTCACTCACTCGGTCCGTGTCAAAATTCAAAACAAAGGTATACAAATGATCTGCAAAACTGAAGGAACAGGCCCTCATCTTCCTAATCCCAGGGAATCTTTCCATCCTCAGGGCAATATAACCCTTGTCAAGGCCTAAAACCTTTAATGATGAATATTAGTTAAGTGCTCTGGGCATTATGGTGCTTAAACTAGATAAACTCTCTTATCTAGCCTCTGTGAACATGATCCACAGTTCCCAGATGGATATAAACTGCTCCTTGGCATCCAGTAAGTCAGCTGCATTACTGTTCATTTGTTAATAATATTCAATTTTATTTCTAATAATCTGACAGGAGGGAATCACTGTTTTCCAATATTGGGCTATAGTCAATCTAACTATTGTACAGATAATAGATATAAACCCGTTTTGGGACTTATTAAACCATAGTATAGGTTCATGCAAAAGGGCCTGAGTAGAAGTCACCACAACAGGTCTCCCAAAAATATCACTTAATAGGGTGGATGTTTGTGACCAGATGTCAAGGGCCTGGGGACAATACCACCACATATGTGAATATGTTCCACTGTGTAATCTAGAGGGATGGAAGTACCACCGGAATGCTGTTTTCATATAATTCTCTTTTAGGTGTGCTCGTAAAGAAAAGGAGGTCTCCTTATGTAAAATAGTGTTCCATTTCTCGAGTGGCCAAGTAAATTAAATTCTTCCTCCCACTTCTGCATAAAGGGAAGTTTGAGTGCCTTTAATGAGCAGTTAAAAAGAGCATAAAACCTAGCAGTGGCGTCACTAGGGTTGGTGTCACCCGGTGCGGTAAGTTATGGTGTCACCCCCCCCCCCAGAAAGCAGACACACACAAAAACACAGGCACACACACATACAAACACTCAGACACACTTAAAAACATACTCAGATGCACACACAAACACTCGGAAACACACTCAGACACACACACAAAAACACACACACAAAAACACTGAGACACACACACACACAAAAACTCAGACACACACTTACAAAATATGTAAACTGCACTGCATTAATTATAAAGCTCATGCCTAGAGCTGCTCCCTGGCTCAGCAGAGCATCAAATGAAAGATAAACAGAGCACTCTAAAAATAAATCACTAAAGAAAAGTTTTAGGTGCAAACTATGAAAATTCTGCTCTCTGACTCTGTTCCAAGCCTGTCAGTGCACAGCCCCGGACCGCGTGCCTACCGCTTCTTATGGCCAATCACCTCTGCACTTTGCCCACCCCCAGACCCCCGCCCGCCCTCCTACCTGTTCAGTGTGCACTTAGTGTACCATAACCGTAATGGTCTGGTGGGCATCATACTTGGCTCCTTCATTTTAAAGACAGTGTCAAACAGTCATGCGGTCAGGTGCCAGGCATCCCCTCATGATTTGCCAGTTCCCGTTTAGAGAGACAGCACAGCAGTGAGTTACTCCACTGCTCCACATGTCACTGAGCAGTGAGCACAGATAGGCAGGCAGGTTTAGGCTAGCAGCGCAACTTTGCAAGCCCCACGGCATGCCCACAACATTCATAGCGAAATTGGGCAGGGGAGAAGCAAAGTACAAACAAGCAAAAGCAGCCGGGAAAACTATTTGTTGAAATTGCAGCACTGGCTCAAGGGGCAAAAAAATTGTGTGTCTACAACTTCCCCAGTCCCACCAATGTTCACAAATGCCAGCCCCTCTAATAAAAAAAAAATCTATGCATCTCAACATTGTATTTCTTTGAATTTCAATAAAATTTAAAAAAAAAAAAAAAAAAAAAAATTTTTTTTTTTTTTTTTTTTTTTGGTGTCACCCCCTGGAGGGTGTCACCCGGGTGCGGCCCGCCCCCCCCCGCCCCCCCCCTAGTGACGCCACTGAAACCTAGAGATACTGCCTTGTGGTCTCTCTTTTGCCACACATTTATGTTCTAAGTAAGTGTTATTCCCTGTGTATGAGCTGCCCAACACATCAGCCACCCTCGCCCTGAGCTTTAAGTACTGAAACCAACTGGGTTTGTCCTGTTCATTAAGACTAGTATACGTGTTAAAATCTATAAGTCTGACCCCGCAAAGTGTCCGCGATTCTGTATAGTCCCCTATTAGCCGATTTAACTTGGAGTACCAAGCTAAATGTGGTTGAAAAAATAGCTAAAGGTGTTGCCTTAGGGATAAGCTTAAATTTAAAAGTTAAAAAGTCCCATAGAGTAATAGAGTGAGAGATAGAGAAGAAGGTTCTCCAGACAGCAGGTCTGTGGGACTTAGTGGACCAAAGAAGTTTGTAAATTGGATGTACCCTGACCATGTCAGATTCCAGTTCAACCCACTGGATGCCGTCAGATTTATTGTGCCATAAAGCTGTATGAGCCATTCTTGCTGCATGATAATATGCCAACAGGTCTGGGAGTCCCATACCTCCCCCACCCACCCCTACACAGTGTGTGTTTGTTAGTTCTTGGTCTCCTTCCCTGCCAGATAAAGGAAATTATGTGATTTTGGAGTTGGGTAAGAACTTGTGTTGGTACTGACACTGGGAGGGATCTAAAAAGGTACAGTTAATTTGGGAGAATTTACATTTTTGACTCCTATTATTCTCC
Organism: Bombina bombina; assembly: GCF_027579735.1. Lineage (NCBI taxonomy): Eukaryota > Metazoa > Chordata > Amphibia > Anura > Bombinatoridae > Bombina > Bombina bombina. The sequence goes on from NC_069499.1 coordinate 193,624,500, forward strand.
CATTAGTGAAATTTTAATTTTTTTCCCATTTCCATAGTAAATTTTTAATTTGAGGGATCAGGGGTGGGAAATTATTTCCATATAGGGACTCTACATCCCCCGATAGCATAACTCCCAAGTAGCGCATTCCCCCCTCTACCCAGGAGAACAATAAATTGAGTGCTACAAGTTTTTTTGTATGTGACAATAGGTTAACACTAATGGCCTCGCTTTTATCATTGTTAATTTTGTAACCCAAGATCTAAGCGAATTTAGAAATAGTGGAATAAATTATAGGTAAAGAGATTAGGGGCTTGGTGATGCAGAGGATTACATCATCCGTAAATAAACTAATCTTATACTCTTTAGAATTTACGGAAACTCCTGCTATATCTACATTTTGTTGTATATGGGCAGCCAGTGGTTCAATGCAAAGTGCAAATAGCAATGGGGAAAGTGGGCATCCCTGTCTAGTTCCATTTGTGATATTTATAGGCTTTGATTTGTACCCTGCATTTTTAACAAATGCTGAAAGATGCAATAGATAGTTGAGATTGCCTTACGAAAATTACCCGTTATACCCATCGTGACAAGAACCATATCCAAATAGTCCCAGTATATGCGGTCAAATGCCTTCTCTGCATCCAAGGAGAGGAACAGAGAAGGCACCCTATTCACTGATGCATAATTTATCAAATCAATCATTTTTCTGACATTATCTGGGGCCTCCCTATTGGTTATAAATCCTACCTTGTCCGGATGGACAATTTTCGGCATTACTTTGTTAAGTCTAGAAGCTAGGATTTTGGAAAATATCTTAATGTCTTGGTTTATCAGAGAAATCGGACGATAATTTCTGCAGTGTTGTTTACTTTTGCCAGGCTTTGGAATAACCGAAATCCAGGCCAATAAAAATTATTTGGGGATAAAGCCCCCTACTAATATGTGATTGAATGTGCTAACTAATAAAGGGTCCAGTTCATCCAAGAATAATTTGTAAAAAGCGCTAGAGTATCCATCCGGACCAGGAGCTTTGTTGGCTTTTAAATTTTTAATCGTTAGTCTAACTTCATTTAGGGTGATCGGTGCATTTAGGCTGCCCAGATCGACTGTATCAAGTTTGGGCAAATTACACTGACTCAAGAAATCTAGAGATTTAGTCGTGTTAACGAGTTTGTTAGTAACTCGGGGTAGGGCATACAAGGACTGATAAAAAGAAGCAAATGTGTCTGCTATTATCTGCGGGTGATTAGAAGTAGACCCATCCGGTTTCTGAAGCTGTGGGATAGTTGTTAGCCTTGTTAAGTCTTTTAACTTATTAGCCAACATTTTATCGGGCTTATTGGCATAAATAAAATACTGTGTATCTACGATTTTAAGGGATCTGGCAGCTTCCTGAGACAACAGCCTATCAAGCTCTTCTCTCTTAGCAGTTAAAGTTCAAAGTGTTGTGTTACTATGGTTGGAGCAGTGTTGTATATGTAGCTGCTTGGTCTCCTCTCTAAGCCTCTCAATGAGTGCATTATCAACATTCCTCTAGTAAAATCTTTATGCGTCCCCCATGTAAAAGCAGGGTTCTCTACTGATTAGTGATTAACCTGGAGGAATCCCCCAATTTCTTTCTTCAGAGTCTGAAGAAATATTTTATCTTTGAACAAAGAGGAATTTAAAGTCCAACTTCTGTTTCTTAGGGGGTCTATCAGGCCAGATAGTTTGGTTAGCACTAAATTGTGATCTGACCAAGTGCTGACTACGTCAGAAGTTATAATTAAAGGTGCTAGGATCTGGCTCACTAGGATATGGTCAATTCTCGAATAAACCTTATGAGCTGTGGAATAAAAACAGAATTTATGTTTACCTGATAAATTTCTTTCTCCAACGGTGTGTCCGGTCCACGGCGTCATCCTTACTTGTGGGATATTCTCTTCCCCAACAGGAAATGGCAAAGAGCCCAGCAAAGCTGGTCACATGATCCCTCCTAGGCTCCGCCTACCCCAGTCATTCGACCGACGTTAAGGAGGAATATTTGCATAGGAGAAACCATATGGTACCGTGGTGACTGTAGTTAAAGAAAATAAAATATCAGACCTGATTAAAAAAACCAGGGCGGGCCGTGGACCGGACACACCGTTGGAGAAAGAAATTTATCAGGTAAACATAAATTCTGTTTTCTCCAACATAGGTGTGTCCGGTCCACGGCGTCATCCTTACTTGTGGGAACCAATACCAAAGCTTTAGGACACGGATGAAGGGAGGGAGCAAATCAGGTCACCTAAATGGAAGGCACCACGGCTTGCAAAACCTTTCTCCCAAAAATAGCCTCAGAAGAAGCAAAAGTATCAAACTTGTAAAATTTGGTAAAAGTGTGCAGTGAAGACCAAGTCGCTGCCCTACATATCTGATCAACAGAAGCCTCGTTCTTGAAGGCCCATGTGGAAGCCACAGCCCTAGTGGAATGAGCTGTGATTCTTTCAGGAGGCTGCCGTCCGGCAGTCACATAAGCCAATCTGATGATGCTTTTAATCCAAAAAGAGAGAGAGGTAGAAGTTGCTTTTTGACCTCTCCTTTTACCAGAATAAACAACAAACAAGGAAGATGTTTGTCTAAAATCCTTTGTAGCATCTAAATAGAATTTTAGAGCGCGAACAACATCCAAATTGTGCAACAAACGTTCCTTCTTCGAAACTGGTTTCGGACACAAAGAAGGTACGACTATCTCCTGGTTAATGTTTTTGTTAGAAACAACTTTTGGAAGAAAACCAGGTTTAGTACGTAAAACCACCTTATCTGCATGGAACACCAGATAAGGAGGAGAACACTGCAGAGCAGATAATTCTGAAACTCTTCTAGCAGAAGAAATTGCAACCAAAAACAAAACTTTCCAAGATAATAACTTAATATCAACGGAATGTAAGGGTTCAAACGGAACCCCCTGAAGAACTGAAAGAACTAAATTGAGACTCCAAGGAGGAGTCAAAGGTTTGTAAACAGGCTTGATTCTAACCAGAGCCTGAACAAAGGCTTGAACATCTGGCACAGCTGCCAGCTTTTTGTGAAGTAATACCGACAAGGCAGAAATCTGTCCCTTCAGGGAACTCTAAGCCATCTCCGTGGAGATGTTGCCTGTACAACGGCAAAGAGAATGACTGGGGTAGGCGGAGCCTAGGAGGGATCATGTGACCAGCTTTGCTGGGCTCTTTGCCATTTCCTGTTGGGGAAGAGAATATCCCACAAGTAAGGATGACGCCGTGGACCGGACACACCTATGTTGGAGAAAAGTGTAATCCCTACTGTTACCATTATGCACCCGCCAGCTGTCTAGTAGATTATGGTCTAAGATGAAATTGTATAGTATCTTTTTAATATTTCAAGACTGGGAAGAAAGTCCAGTACCAGACCTATCTAGACCTGGGTCTATCACTAGGTTGAAGAATCCTCCAATAATTAATCGATATTGTTTCCAATATGTCAATAGTCTACTACTTTTAGACAAAAACTGATCTTGGGACTCATTGGGAGCATATACATTTCCAATGATAACCGGGGTATCATGAATCTTACCCCGTAAAATTATATAGCGTCCTTGTTTGTCTATAAAGGATTCTTCCTCCTGAAAGTTAGTACTATTATGAAAAAGTATAGAGACACCACATTTCTTTTTATGACACGTAGAATGGTACTGTAAGGAATATGTTTTATCCCAGTATTTGGGAGTTAAGGATTTAGTGAAATGTGTTTCTTGCATACAGACAATATGGGCATTCATTGATTTATATGTGCTTATGGCCTTTCGCCTTTTCACATTGGAGTGGAGACTCTTGACATTATGTGTTATTACGTTAAGTGTCATTAAGGGTATGGACTAAAGGTTGCTTCCAGCATGCCAACATTGCTATACATTTCTACAAACATCAGCAAAACACTTCTAGGAGACAGTACAAGTGGACCCAAACCTCTTGAACAAAACACCTCAGTTATATTTTGTCTAGAACATAAAAATGGTTTGTACCTTAAACCTGATTGTCGTCGTAGACCTGACCTGTCGAGGAAAAAAAGTTGAACATTGCCAGCATATTTGGATAACCTTAAAACAAGAAAAACAACGAATAACATGAAAAACCCAACACTCAGGTTATTTAACTCTAAAACTGTGGGTGACCTAATGTCCCCCTTAAATTTAGTAAGAATTGTATGAGAAATTCAGCGGTCTCAATGGGGGGGGGGGGGGGTGGAGGCGGGAAAAGAGTTAGGGAAAGTAAAAACCGTAAACTGTGATCACATTCAAACTTAGTAAAAACCTAGAGGATGCACAAGGACATGTACAAACCCCTCTTCACAGCCCCCTCAACTGGAGTATTAACAACTCAAGTCATCTCAACAATGACCACTGTGACCCTAAAGGGTGTCTTCAAGTGGGGCTTTCCTGTTCTTGTCTGGATCTGGAATTCTTGCCATTTCTGCTCACTGGTGTCCAGTCTCTTGCTTTACGCTGTGGTTTCAGAGAAGAAGACACCCCAGCAATATTATTGTCCAGGTTCAATTTTCCAAGGATTGCCTGGCCCTCGGAGAGGGGCGAGCACGTGTAAGATGTTTTCTCGAGCATGAAGACCAACTTAAACGGGAATCCCCATCTATACTTAATATGTGCCTTAATCAGTCGAAACCACAGGTTTGAGGTCCCTTCTCCTCTTGAGGGTTGTTGGAGAGAGGTCAGTGAATAGTTGCAGATTATGTCTTTCAAAGGTGACTTTAGGTAGCTTACGAGCTGCCTGCATGAGTTGATCCTTGACATGAAAATAATGCAGCTTAGTGATCACATCCCTTGCAGCTGATGGTGTAGGTGGCCTGGCAAGTACCCTGTGCACTCTGTCCATGAGGAGTAGTGAGGAATCCACTTCCGGCAGTATTTGTTTCCGATAGGTTGTTGTAGGATTCGGGAAGATTACATATTCTGATGTTAGATCTCCTGGATCTATTTTCAAGATCTTCTAGAGAATCTTCCAGCTTTTGGATCTGCTCTTGCTGAGATTGAATGGTTGAATGAAGATTGGGTATCTCATCTGAAATGTCGTCAACTCTGTCTTCTAGAGCTGCAGCTCTGTCTCTTATGTCTGAAATGTCTTGTTTTAATTCAGAGAGAGCAGCTCTCATCTCTTCTTTGAATAATTGCTTTATTTGTTGCAGGAGCTCCCCATTTGGTGAAGTCACAGTCGGCACTGCCGGTTGACATTTAGGAGAAGATTGCTGAGAGTCCCCATCAAGAGAAAGGTCCCCAGCTTCTTGCTTCTTTTTGAGCTGAGACCTTGAGAGACAGTCTTTGACAGATTGATTTCTCCCCTTCATTGCAAAAATAAAGCTGTATATGGTAAAATAAGTCTTGAATCTAAAATCAGGACACTATGGAGCCACCTATTTGGCAAGTGTTACAAAGGGTACATAAGGAGGGGAGTCCCCCAAGTCCGTTGAAACTGTGTTTCTCTAGCACTGCCTCATTACTGTGGGCTCAGACATTTAGATTAGTGGTGAGCATCAGGGTGCCAGTTCTTAGATTTAGTCGAGAAATCTCCCTCGGTGCCCTGCGCAGAAGGTGATACCTCAGGCCCATGGAGAGAGAGGGCAGATGGTATAAAGTCTCTTAACTGCGGTATACACCCTTTCAGGTACAAAAAATCAGGTGTGCATAGCGTCCCACAAAGCCCCTCTCCCCAGGGAAGATGTCCTCACAGGACGATGCCGGAACAGGGAGCTTAGGATATGACCCGCCAACACTCTGGATGGCAGGAAAAGGGAGGGGAGGGAGTGATGTCGCTATGGCTGAAGGGCAACACTGGAGGTAATCAATCAGGCTTCCAAACTGATTTTGTTGCTCTGTACAACTGGTTGAAAGTTCTGGTCTGCCTGAAGCTAATGTACTTCTATATGGGAGGAAAGTATGGGGTCTTTTATGTATCAGATTTCTTGCAGAAGCAGTAATTATCCCATGTAGGCATCCAAGATTATCACTCTGGAACTAGGCTGTCTTTAATAAAGCTGTCGTTTACATGTAGGGGTTTCCATTCAAGATGCCGATTTTCCCGCCACTTACCCTTCTCCAGAAACACTGTATGGCTCCAGCAGTACTCCTTGTGGCTACTTTAGTGCTTTCAATTTGTCCTAAGACGCAATTTTAGCCTGGAAACATTGAGTTCCACCCCCAGCTATTGTGCTTTGGCTTGCCACCTAGTCCGCTTGGTGCGGAGGCCTCCAGTATACTCCTTACTTTTATTATCTTAATATGGCTTGCAGTCCCTTGCCTCTGTATCCTCTTTGTGGTTCTTTACTGAACGGGAGCTGAAGACAGGGTCTCGGATCACTTTGTCCCTTCTTAGAACGGCCGCAAGGTCTGGATAGGTCGCAGCGGCAGACTTTCCTAGCTATGATCTGGTCCTGATGTTCTGGTCCGCTGTACGCTCGCTCAAAACCTTCTCAACCTGAATTTGCTGAGTTCCCACTAGTTGTAGATGTGGGTAGAAGCTGGTTCTTGGTTGCTATACTCTCATTAAATAGCTAATAAACAGTTATAATATTGTGCATACACAGAGCTCTGCCTAAATGCTGCTCCGGTTGCATGCTCGGAAGATAGTTCATTTTAAGGGCAGCAATACGTCCCAGCCATGAAATGGATTTGAAGTCCCATTTCTTTCTTAGAAGTCTAAGTTCAGATAGTAGGGGTTTGTAATTATCGTTAACGATTTGAGAAAGGTCGCTGGACAGTTTGACCCCCAGGTGGGGTATATAGTGGTCAGGTCATTGACTATAAAGTGGTATCTATCATGTAAATATGTAGAAATATCCGTTGGGAGCCCGCTCATACCCGCTCATATAAATTTCAGATTTAAAATGAGAGGGCGCCGAATATCTCTAAAATCTCCAAGAGTCTAGGGATTATTTGTAGGGGCTTGGAAGAAAAGATTGTGGTGTCATCAACAAACAATGCTACCTTATGCACCGTACCATGAAGCATGGCACCTTCAATCCTCCTATCCTCCCGAATGACTGCAGCCAGGGGTTTTATTGCTAGCGCAAAGAGTATGGGGGCAAGGGGCAACCCTGCCAGGTCCAGTTTGAGATGGAAAAGAATGTGGAATTAAAACCCAAGCTTCGCACCAAGGCCGTGGGAGCAGAGTACAAGGCCCTCACTGCTTGGATGATTTGTGTCGGAAACTGAAACCTTCCACAAGTACTCCCAACGGACTCGGTTGAACACATTCTCAGTGTCAAGGGAGAGTACTGCCAGAGGTTTGTTCAGCCTCTTGGACTCTAGGAGAATGTTCAGAAGTCTCTTGGTGTTGTCCGGGCCCTCCCTCCCTGGGATAAAGCCCACCTGATTAGGGTCAATAAGCAAAGGAAGTAACTTCGCTATCCTGTTGGCAATTAATTTTAATACATTTTAATATCTACATTGATAAGTGAGATGGGTCTGTAATAAGCGCAAAACGCAGGGTCTTTATTGAGTTTTGATATCGTTACGATAGAGGCCTCGAGGAACTCTTTCTGAAATTTACCTTCTGCAATAGCTAAGAAGAAAAATCTAGTAAGAAAGGGTGAGATCTTGTGTGTCTTATAAAAAAACTGCGGTGAAGCCATCAGGGCCGGGGGCTTTAAAGGATTTTAAGTTTTTAATAATTTGTTTACCCTCTTGGCACGTGATGGGTCCATCTATGGTTTCCTTTTGGGCTTCATCCAGAGTTGGTAGTTTTAAAGAATGCAGGAATTAACCAATAGCCTTCGAAGGGGCTGGCTGGACTGTCTCCCTATCTTGTATATTGACCTGTTCTACTTTTCTTAGAATCTTCCGCAAACATCTAGGCTGGAGGGTGTTCGGTAAATAAGTGGATACTAGGGTGTAAGTGACATGATCTAAATTGCAGATGAGGATAAGGAATCTAGCCTGAGGGTATCTGACTATATGGAGGGGCTCGAAAGCCACTCTTTTGTGCACCAGAATGGCCACGCCCCTAGCCTTTTTAGAATAGGAAGCTGTTTCAAAGACAGGGAATACTCGTGATATATAAGTGTGGGGGCCATCTGCAATTAAGTGCGTTTCTTGCAAAAACGCTACATTGGCCCTATGAAATCGCAGGGATCTAGCCAAAAGGCTCCTTTTGTCGGTGGTGTTTAGGCCCCTAACATTGTGGGTAATGAACCTGAGGGAGGAGATGTGTGTAACTATGCCCTGTAACACTTAAGAGTCAAATGAGTGTCAGGGGGGGAAGGTAGGGTGTGAGTAGAGGAGGGGATAGGTTTGGGAAGTTGGTGGAAGTAGTCCACCTGTGAACCGGTGGGGCGGGGGCTAACGTAGGCGGCCCCGCTCACTTTACAAACATAATGAAAAAACAGAATTTATGTTTACCTGATAAATTACTTTCTCCAACGGTGTGTCCGGTCCACGGCGTCATCCTTACTTGTGGGATATTCTCTTCCCCAACAGGAAATGGCAAAGAGCCCAGCAAAGCTGGTCACATGATCCCTCCTAGGCTCCGCCTACCCCAGTCATTCGACCGACGTTAAGGAGGAATATTTGCATAGGAGAAACCATATGATACCGTGGTGACTGTAGTTAAAGAAAATAAATTATCAGACCTGATTAAAAAACCAGGGCGGGCCGTGGACCGGACACACCGTTGGAGAAAGTAATTTATCAGGTAAACATAAATTCTGTTTTCTCCAACATAGGTGTGTCCGGTCCACGGCGTCATCCTTACTTGTGGGAACCAATACCAAAGCTTTAGGACACGGATGAAGGGAGGGAGCAAATCAGGTCACCTAAATGGAAGGCACCACGGCTTGCAAAACCTTTCTCCCAAAAAAATAGCCTCAGAAGAAGCAAAAGTATCAAACTTGTAAAATTTGGTAAAAGTGTGCAGTGAAGACCAAGTCGCTGCCCTACATATCTGATCAACAGAAGCCTCGTTCTTGAAGGCCCATGTGGAAGCCACAGCCCTAGTGGAATGAGCTGTGATTCTTTCAGGAGGCTGCCGTCCGGCAGTCTCGTAAGCCAATCTGATGATGCTTTTAATCCAAAAAGAGAGAGAGGTAGAAGTTGCTTTTTGACCTCTCCTGTTACCAGAATAAACAACAAACAAGGAAGATGTTTGTCTAAAATCCTTTGTAGCATCTAAATAGAATTTTAGAGCGCGAACAACATCCAAATTGTGCAACAAACGTTCCTTCTTCGATTTCGGACACAAAGAAGGCACGACTATCTCCTGGTTAATGTTTTTGTTAGAAACAACTTTTGGAAGAAAACCAGGTTTAGTACGTAAAACCACCTTATCTGCATGGAACACCAGATAAGGAGGAGAACACTGCAGAGCAGATAATTCTGAAACTCTTCTAGCAGAAGAAATTGCAGCCAAAAACAAAACTTTCCAAGATAATAACTTAATATCAACGGAATGTAAGGGTTCAAACGGAACCCCCTGAAGAACTGAAAGAACTAAGTTGAGACTCCAAGGAGGAGTCAAAGGTTTGTAAACAGGCTTGATTCTAACCAGAGCCTGAACAAAGGCTTGAACATCTGGCACAGCTGCCAGCTTTTTGTGAAGTAACACAGACAAGGCAGAAATCTGTCCCTTCAAGGAACTTGCAGATAATCCTTTCTCCAATCCTTCTTGAAGAAAGGATAGAATCCTAGGAATCTTTACCTTGTCCCAAGGGAATCCTTTAGATTCACACCAACAGATATATTTTTTCCATATTTTGTGGTAAATTTTTCTAGTTACAGGCTTTCTGGCCTGAACAAGAGTATCAATAACAGAATCTGAGAACCCTCGCTTTGATAAGATCAAGCGTTCAATCTCCAAGCAGTCAGCTGGAGTAGGACCAGATTCGGATGTTCGAACGGACCTTGAACAAGAAGGTCTCGTCTCAAAGGTAGCTTCCATGGTGGAGCCGATGACATATTCACCAGATCTGCCTACCAAGTCCTGCGTGGCCACGCAGGAGCTATCAAGATCACCGACGCCCTCTCCTGATTGATCCTGGCTGCCAGCCTGGGGATGAGAGGAGACGGCGGGAATACATAAGCTAGGTTGAAGGTCCAAGGTGCTACTAGTGCATCTACTAGAGTCGCCTTGGGATCCCTGGATCTGGACCCGTAGCAAGGAACCTTGAAGTTCCGACGAGAGGCCATCAGATCCATGTCTGGAATGCCCCACAGTTGAGTGATTTGGGCAAAGATTTCCGGATGGAGTTCCCACTCCCCCGGATGCAATGTCTGACGACTCAGAAAATCCGCTTCCCAATTTTCCACTCCTGGGATGTGGATTGCAGACAGGTGGCAGGAGCGAGTCTCCGCCCATTGAATGATTTTGGTCACTTCTTCCATCGCCAGGGAACTCCTTGTTCCCCCCTGATGGTTGATGTACGCAACAGTCGTCATATTGTCTGATTGAAACCGTATGAACTTGGCCCTCGCTAGCTGAGGCCAAGCCTTGAGAGCATTGAATATCGCTCTCAGTTCCAGAATATTTATCGGTAGAAGAGATTCTTCCCGAGACCAAAGACCCTGAGCTTTCAGGGATCCCCAGACCGCGCCCCAGCCCATCAGACTGGCGTCGGTCGTGACAATGACCCACTCTGGTCTGCGGAAGGTCACCCCTTGTGACAGGTTGTCCAGGGACAGCCACCAACGGAGTGAGTCTCTGGTCCTCTGATTTACTTGTATCTTCGGAGACAAGTCTGTGTAGTCCCCATCCCACTGACTGAGCATACACAGTTGTAATGGTCTTAGATGAATGCGCGCAAAAGGAACTATGTCCATTGCCGCTACCATCAAACCTATCACTTCCATGCACTGCGCTATGGAAGGAAGAGGAACGGAATGAAGTATCCAACAAGAGTTTAGAAGTTTTGTTTTTCTGGTCTCTGTCAGAAAAATCCTCATTTCTAAGGAGTCTATTATTGTTCCCAAGAAGGGAACTCTTGTCGACGGAGATAGAGAACTCTTTTCCACGTTCACTTTCCATCCGTGAGATCTGAGAAAGGCCAGGACTATGTCCGTGTGAGCCTTTGCTTGAGGAAGGGACGACGCTTGAATCAGAATGTCGTCCAAGTAAGGTACTACAGCAATGCCCCTTGGTCTTAGCACCGCCAGAAGGGACCCTAGTACCTTTGTGAAAATCCCTGGAGCAGTGGCTAATCCGAAAGGAAGCGCCACGAACTGGTAATGCTTGTCCAGGAATGCGAACCTTAGGAACCGATGATGTTCCTTGTGGACAGGAATATGTAGATACGCATCCTTTAAATCCACTGTGGTCAAGAATTGACCTTCCTGGATGGAAGGATTGTTCGAATGGTTTCCATTTTGGACGATGGAACCTTGAGAAACTTGTTTAGGATCTTGAGATCTAAGATTGGTCTGAACGTTCCCTCTTTTTTGGGAACTACGAACAGATTGGAGTAGAACCCCATCCCTCGTTCTTTTAATGGAACAGGATGAATCACTTCCAGAAGATAACCTTGGGAGACTATTTCTAGCGCCCAAGGATCCAGAACATCTCTTGCCCAAGCCTGAGTGAAGAGAGAGAGTCTGCCCCCCACCAAATCCGGTCCCGGATCGGGGGCCCGCATCTCATGCTGTCTTGGGAGCAGTGGCAGGTTTCTTGGCCTGCTTTCCTTAGTTCCAGCCTTGCATTGGTCTCCAGGCTGGATTGGCTTGAGAAGTATTACCCTCCTGCTTAGAGGACGTAGCACTTGGGGCTGGTCCGTTTCTGCGAAAGGGACGAAAATTAGGTTTATTTTTGGCCTTGAAAGACCTATTCTGAGGAAGGGCGTGGCCCTTGCCCCCAGTGATATCAGAGATAATCTCTTTCAAGTCAGGGCCAAACAGTGTTTTCCCCTTGAAAGGAATGTCAAACAATTTGTTCTTGGAAGACGCATCCGCTGACCAAGATTTTAACCAAAGCGCTCTGCGCGCCACAATAGCAAACCCAGAATTTTTCGCCGCTAACCTAGCCAATTGCAAGGTGGCGTCTAGGGTGAAAGAATTAGCCAATTTAAGAGCACGAATTCTGTCCATAATCTCCTCATAAGAAGAAGAATTACTAATAATCGCCTTTTCTAGCTCAACGAACCAGAAACACGCGGCTGTAGTGACAGGGACAATGCATGCAATTGGTTGTAGAAGGTAACCTTGCTGAACAAACATCTTTTTTAGCAAACCTTCTAATTTTTTATCCATAGAATCTTGGAAAGCACAACTATCTACTATGGGTATAGTGGTGCGCTTGTTTAGAGTAGAAACCGCCCCCTCGACCTTGGGGACTGTCTGCCATAAGTCCTTTCTGGGGTCGACTATAGGAAACAATTTTTTAAATATGGGGGGAGGTACGAAAGGTATACCGGGCCTGTCCCATTCTTTATTAACAATGTACGCCACCCGCTTGAGTATAGGAAAAGCTTCGGGGGGCCCCGGGGCCTCTAGGAACTTGTCCATTTTACATAGTGTTTCTGGAATGACCAGATAATCACAATCATCCAAATTGGATAACACCTCCTTAAGCAGAGCGCGGAGATGTTCCAACTTAAATTTAAAAGTAATCACATCAGGTTCAGCTTGTTGAGAAATTTTCCCTGAATCTGAAATTTCTTCCTCAGACAAAACCTCCCTGGCCCCCTCAGACTGGTGTAGGGGCCCTTCAGAAACAATATCATCAGCGTCCTCATGCTCTTCAGTATTTTCTAAAACAGAGCAGTCGCGCTTTCGCTGATAAGTGGGCATATTGGCTAAAATGTTTTTGATAGAATTATCCATTACAGCCGTTAATTGTTGCATAGTAAGGAGTATTGGCGCGCTAGATGTACTAGGGGCCTCCTGTATGGGCAAGACTGGTGTAGACGAAGGAGGGGATGATGCAGTACCATGCTTACTCCCCTCACTTGAGGAATCATCTTGGGCATCATTTTACTAAATTTTTTATGACATAAATCACATCTATTTAAATGAGAAGGAACCTTGGCTTCCCCACAGTCAGAACACAATCTATCTGGTAGTTCAGACATGTTAAACAGGCATAAACTTGATAACAAAGCACAAAAAACGTTTTAAAATAAAACCGTTACTGTCACTTTAAATTTTAAACTGAACACACTTTATTACTGCAATTGCGAAAAAGTATGAAGGAATTGTTCAAAATTCACCAAAATTTCACCACAGTGTCTTAAAGCCTTAAAAGTATTGCACACCAAATTTGGAAGCTTTAACCCTTAAAATAACGGAACCGGAGCCGTTTTTATATTTAACCCCTTTACAGTCCCTGGAATCTGCTTTGCTGAGACCCAACCAAGCCCAAAGGGGAATACGATACCAAATGATGCCTTCAGAAAGACTTTTCTATGTATCAGAGCTCCACACACATGCAGCTGCATGTCATGCTGTTCTTAAAAACAAGTGCGCCATACCGGCGCGAAAATGAGGCTCTGACTATGATTAGGGAAAGCCCCTATAGAATAAAGTGTCTAAAACAGTGCCTGCCGATATTATTTTACAAAAAATACCCAGATTAAATGATTCCTCAAGGCTAAATATGTGTAAATATGATCGATTTAGCCCAGAAAATGTCTACAGTCTTAATAAGCCCTTGTGAAGCCCTTATTTACTGTCTGAATAAAAATGGCTTACCGGATCCCATAGGGAAAATGACAGCTTCCAGCATTACATCGTCTTGTTAGAATGTGTCATACCTCAAGCAGCAAAAGACTGCTCACTGTTCCCCCAACTGAAGTTAATTCCTCTCAACAGTCCTGTGTGGAACAGCCATGGATTTTAGTAACGGTTGCTAAAATCATTTTCCTCATACAAACAGAAATCTTCATCTCTTTTCTGTTTCAGAGTAAATAGTACATACCAGCACTATTTTAAAATAACAAACTCTTGATTGAATAATAAAAACTACAGTTAAACACTAAAAAACTCTAAGCCATCTCCTTGGAGATGTTGCCTGTACAACGGCAAAGAGAATGACTGGGGTAGGCGGAGCCTAGGAGGGATCATGTGACCAGCTTTGCTGGGCTCTTTGCCATTTCCTGTTGGGGAAGAGAATATCCCACAAGTAAGGATGACGCCGTGGACCGGACACACCTATGTTGGAGAAAAACTAAATATAAACTAGCTAAACTGACAATAATAATATCAGGTGCAGTAAAACAATAAATGTACATATAGTAACATTAAACACAAACTGGTCTCTCCAATACACCGGCAGCACTTCAGGTAGGTGAGGCTTGAGGCCTCAGGGAGTGGTCAAGGGGGCTGGATTTCTGACGTTTCGATCTTTGTTCTTTTACTGTCCATTCTGGAGCTGTGACCCTCAATCTGGATGGGGTCGCCGCTTGGGGCTCTGGTTCAATCTGCAAACCCCAGTTGGCCAAGAGGGTGCTGCCCAGAGATGGGGAAGACATTACATGGGTCTGATTGGCTTTCGTCACTATAAGTTTTGTGGGGTATCCCCATCTATATTTGATGTTGGCCCTCCTGAGCTGCACGGTTATAGGTGTAAAGAGCCTGCGTTGCTGCAGTGTGTGAGAAGACAGATCTGGCAATAGCTGTATGTCTTTGAAGGTGTCTGGGAGAGTTGGTCTGCTAAAAGCAGCCTGCATGAGGCGGTCTTCAAAGGTGAAGTGGTGGAAGTATACCACCAGATCTTGTGGCTTATCAGCTGACATTGACCTTGTTCTTAGCACCCTGTGGGCCCGCTCCATAACATGCGACATACCCTCCAAAGGACCCAACAGTGCCGTGAACAGGGATTTGAGAAAATCCTGTAGAACTCCAGCATTAACACTTTCTGGAATGCCTCAGAAACGGATATTATTTCGCCTAGCCCTATCCTCGACATCTGCAAGCTTTAGTTCTAGCTGGGTAATTTGATCCACTAGGTTCTCGGCTTAAGAAAGTAGATTTCAGTGATCTGTGGCTAGGTCGTCATGTTGCTGTTCAAGGGTGTCCACTCTATCCCCTATTTCCGCAATGTCTTTGCTGAGCTCAGAAGCGCTTTGTTGAATCTCTGCTGTGATGGATTTAGTTTTTTCATTGTGCTTTCTGTTATGAAATGATTGAGGTGGGCAGCAGACTGGGAGCCCTTAGCTTTTGACTCAGGGTCACTGTCTGGTCTTCTCTGAGGGTCAGGGTCTTAAGGTTGTTGAGAGAAATTGTCCAGGACAGTCTTTTTAACTGCTGCTGGAGTCCTGGGATGCCTTCTTGATGAGTGCGGCATATTGAACTCAGATGGCAAGAGAGCTACATCCCCTCTAATTAGCCTTCCTTGACCACTGTAGACTCTTTATAGGAAGGGCAGAGAAAAAAGAAGCCTGCACCTGACTAATGATCTAACTCGAAAGCATGTAAAACTAGTAGAAAGATGAGAGCGGAGCCGGCCACAGCCTATCTGCTGAGGCTATAGCTACATCATCCTAGCCTATAACACAACTTTTACCTCCTAGTAGTCTGACCTGCAAACTTCACAGAAAAGAGGGTCCCAACGGACCCCCTCACGCCTCCGGGAAAATGGGATACGACCCTAGGGAAGGGGAAAGGGGAAGAGGAAGTGACCAACCCAGACAATTTGGGCCGGAAAGGGAGAGGCGCGAGGGGACCCACAACCGGTATAGAAAATTCACAGTGCAAGTAAATTATATAATAGGGCAATGCAATTCACAATAAACCAGATATGAAGTCACAGGGTTGGTAATACAAACAACACAGCGGTGAAACAAGTCTATATGGTATGTCCGTTGCTGGGTACCATAATTTTAATGAGGGCAGTAGACCAGTGCTACCCTCTGGGTTTGGGCCCCCCACTGGAATATTGATATTGCAGTCCAATAAGAAAGGGTAAATCTAACTTGAGCCTTTAGAGTCCACAAGTTAGCGAAGGCAACATTGGCTGTTTTAACACTCAGTTCAGCTCTGGGGAGATGATTTTATAGCTTAAATAGAGTAAAGTTCTGTGCAGGGGTTACGGACGTCCAGAGTAATAAAATATTGGCCTTGAGACAATGAGGATGATGGAGAGTAACAAACCCCCAAGGACCAGGTGTATCTCCACAAATGAAAAAGTGTGAAACAAAGATGTGTAATCCAGACTTGAGACTGAACTCAGCTAGTGGGCAGCAGGTAGCTGATGGGTGGTATAAAGTTAATTATAGGGCCAGGTACGCTGGTAATAAATATCACTGCAGGGTAGTGGGGTTAATCTGGGCTTTTATGGGAGGCGCAATAGCGGGCAATAGATGTATGCGCATATAATTAGGAGTTTCACTCACTGCCTTACTTCCCCAGCTCATATGCAACTTTAATCCGATCTAGGGTCGCCACGTGTGGAGGCCCAGGTCTCACCCTGACTCTTGCATCTTTATTTATCCCTCGCTTGTGTTAGGACATGCGGAGTTCACTCTGATACAGTGTGCTTGAGAAGGTTACTGCACTTGGGTAGGGAAAGAATGTATGCCTGTCGTGTCAGAGGCCCACGATGGCCTGTCGCTAGGCTCTCCAGGGGGATCTTACTGAGACCCAAGAAAGTGGCCCTCCTCTTCTCACCTCTGCAACTGATTTCTTCTTCACTGCTCTCACGTCCTGTGGGACCAGAGCAGCACACCGGATCCGCACCTCCGGTAGAAGATCAGACCCAGTCTGAGGCTCGGTCCCCTCTGCACTCCTACCATGATGGCTGCCACCAGCCTCATGACTCAGATGTCCAGGCAGGCGAAGCAGGTAGAGATTGGCGGCCAAGACCGCGGGGACCGCTCAGTCAAGAGAGGCGTCCCTTCTGATAATGCAGATCCTGGGTCCAATGCTCCCGGCAGATCTCACCACACGGGAACACTCCGCCCTGATAGCAGGCTGCAAGCTGGAAGATTCAGTCACTGCTGGTTTCTTCCGTGGTGCTACCTCGCTTCTTAATGCTGCTCCTCTCCCACAGCGATCAGGCAGGCTAAACGTACTCCTGAGCAGAGCCCCAACCCTCCGGAGCACTATTCTCAGTAGCAGTCCTAAGTTTCAGTTGGCCCGGTGCAGGGCTGCTCTACAAACCAAAGTCCAGTATACTGCCCAGGGGAAATTATCTCCAAATGTACCGGCCGGTAACTCAGAGTGCCCTAGAGAGTCTAGGGAATACTTAGGAAAGGTATAGCTCCTGAAATAAAGGCTTTTAAAGTTTAAAAAGGCTAAGAACGTACGGAGCTCTGAAAAACAGCGTCTGTTCAGTTCAGCTGCTAGCTCCTCCCCCTCAACGCTTATATTTACTATCACACTGCCTGTATCGATATAAAGGAGTCAGAACAAATATCTGATATTGCAGCGACTTGCTCATAACATATTTGGCTAGGCTTCCAAAATTAACATTGAACATTACCCTAGCAGGTGCCGCAATTAAAAGAACTCCCTCTGCTTGTCCACCCCACCTAAACACCTGATCTCCCAACTTTATGAAACACTACAATGCGGCGGTCTACATGACCTCCCTATGTTTGCACAGGGAGTTGGGACAGGAATATGACCCCAAAACATGGCATAGAGCCTTTGACATAACAAAAAATGCTCAATATCGGCCAGAACACAAGAAGTCCAATACAAATTTCTAAGCAGATGGTACTTAACCCCCTATAGAATTAAAAAGATATACCCCAATACAACAGGAAAATGCTGGAGAGGTTGTGGGGTGGAAGGCACCATGTTACACATATGGTGGGGCTGCCCCAAAATAAGTGACTTCTGGAATGAGGTGTTTGCTGAAATTAACAGAAAACTCTAACTTTCTATCCAACCAACAGCCTCAACCCTGCTCTATCTAGACCTCCCGAAATTCAACCATCAACACGACAGGTCCCTATTTATTACAATGCTCAATGGAGTTAAAGCTCTTATACCCAAGAAATGGAGGACACAGACAATACCTTCCATACTAGAATGGGAAAGCCTAGTCACTGCACATCTACAACTTGAAAGATACCACTACACCAAGATAGGGAGGCCTGATCTACATGAATACATGTCCTTAACGTGGAAAGGCACTCCACCTTGAACATACCCTCCCACCCAGCCTACTTCGCTCACCACTACCGCAGAGACATCTACCCTAACACAAGGCTTCTACCACCTCCACCTGTGGCAGTCCATAACTCTCCCCGATTACCCCTCTCTCCCCACACCCCATACCATCTCCACCCTCTCCAACAAGATGAGCCCTTTCCCCCCCCCACCCTGACCTCCTTCCCCCCCCTCTTAATGCCCCATCCCCTTCCCATGGATAATTCTCTAAATCCAACATGAACACCCAACCTGTACAGGAAACAAACTGTAATTATTGTTATTGTTAAGTTTATATCTGTTTACCCAAGTCAACGATTTAAATTTCAAAAGGAAAAGAAAAAATTTAAAATATTGCAAGACGGAAACGAACTGCAGGAGCCTGTATATCTGACCTAGAGACAACTCCTATATAAGGTCAGACGAGGACAGTGCTTTATCACAATAGGCTCCTGGGGCCTTCCGGCCGCATGAGGCCTCAAAGAACACTAAAAAGACTCTTGAGTGTTGTCCTACAACCTATAATACTGTCCTTGTACACAGCCTCAGATGTTTTGTGGCTCCTGTAATGTTACTTTTGATTTATACAAATAAAGCTTTGCAAACCAAAAAAAAAACAAACAAAAAAAAAACCTCCCTCTGCATCATTTACTCAAATATCGAACTACTGTATATCTAACTGATAATAGCAAACAGTTGGCAAATTAAAAAAGGAGAGATAAAACTCTCCAGAGATCCAGACATGCATTTCACATAACCCCCTCAGATGGGGTGCACACTGCCGCTGTGCAAGCATATTTATAGGGACACTGAACCCAAATGTTTTCTTTCGTGATTTAGATAGAGCGTGCAATTTTAAGGAACTTTGTAATTAACTCCTATTATCAAATTTTCTTCATTCTCTTGGTATCTTTATTTGAAAAGCAAGAATGTAAGTTTAGATGCCAGCCCATTTTTGGTGATCAACCTGGGTTGTCCTTGCTGATTGGTGTCCAGAGTTCAGAACAAAAAAAAAGCTTAGATGCCTTCTTTTTCAAATAAAGAAAGCAATGAAGAAAAAATGATAATAGAAGTAAATTAGAAAGTTGCTTAAAATCGCATGCTCTATCTGAATCACGAAAGAAAAAAATGTGGGTACAGTGTCCCTTTAACAACACACAAATCCTCCCCCTTGTGTTCATTGGCTTCTGTGTCTATGATTGTATTCACCTATTGGTCAAGGAACTTGTCACTCATATTCAGCATCCTATCCATTTTTATCCACATTGGATATCCTGATAATGTATGGATGACGTAATGACCAATAGTTATATTAAACTTCCTGATAGAAAATAATAGGTGGATCATTGTTTATATTTTTACTTACATCCTTGTGTAGTTTAAAAAGGATGTTCGCCGGCAGAAATGTATCTTCTTAATCACAGGTTAGATAAGAAAACGGAATTGCCATTTAAATCAATGGGAAACATTATTATGTTAATAGCTGTTAAACTCTAAATCAAAAATAGCTTGATTCATATGGATGGATTTTATGAAGCTTATCTGTCTATTTGTGCAACATTTCAATTACTTATTTCATGCTATCCCTCTTTATAATATACAATTATTTCAGCAAAAGACAAATATGTTATTTAAAATAAGAAAAAGTTTTTTTTTTAGTTATTCTTTAGTCAAAAAAATAAAAATTAAATACAGGTATACCTCACTTTACAGCGCTTCGCTAATACAGCGCTTTGTGGAGCTGAAGTTCAACTTCCAAGAATTTTGAAACAGTGCTGTAATCTTTGTAAAATTGCGAGAAAAGTGACTTGCACCATTTTGCTATGCGCAATTCACCCTTTTTACAGCATTACAGTGCAATCTGTGTCTCAGTGTTATAGTCTTGCAAGTTTTATTACAGTAATTGTCACTATTTTACAGGTACAGTTTCTATTGAAAACTAATTGAATACTGTGTTGTGCGAGTGTTAAACTAAACATAGCACAATTGCATCCCTAATATATTAGTTCAAACATGTTTTCACGTTTTTAAACACACTGGCAAGTGAAAAGAAAGCTAAAACCATGTTGTTTCACTTTAAGGCGGTTTTCAGTGGGGCTGCGGTCCCTAACCCGCTGTATGAGCGGGGTATACCTTATAGGGTTTTTCAGTTGCGAGACATTCCAGTGTGCAGGTTTAGGGAAAGCAAGGTCACACAGGCACAGGCATTATTTGTAGTGTTCCAACATAGAAACCATATTCGTTTCGGTGAGTGCACTTGTTTGTACTGTGTAGGATCACTTAAAATACGCTCCCCATCCGCAGAAAGTGCCGATGAGTGGCGATTTCGGCGATGTTTTGTTGACATACCGCTTCCCACTTGTGCCGGCAAGTGACACATCGCCACTTGCCAGCACTTCATGGGTCCGCCCCTTTTATTTGAATATGTTGATGCTTTGAATATTGGGTCTAAGGGGCCGTGCAGCCGTTTCCTCGAGAGCCTTCAGGCTCGCCGGAAACAGGAGTTAAGAAGCATGCTCCTTAACTCGTCTGCCACCTCTGAGGCGGCGGACAGCAATCCGCCCGATCGCATACGATAGTGTTAATTGATTCCCCCTGCTAGCAGCCGATTGGCTGCGAATCTGCAGGGGGCGGCATTGCACAAGCATATGCTGTCGGCATTTATCGATGTGCGGCAGACATGATCCGCTACAGCGAATTATATCTGCTTGCACTTTCATAAATCGGACCATAAGTCTATCTATTGAGAACAGATTCAGTTTGTCTGAAAATTTTGTCCTGGCAGGTCTGAAAGGTCAGAGATTATCTACAAAATCTAAATCCTCTGATGTTATATGAGTAAAATCTCAATAACTATATTTCTTAGCTTTGCAACCAGATTCTAGAATATTGATACAAGGCATATGAGAAGCTGTAAGGCCAAATTAAAGACAGATGTTGAAAATGCTCTTCTTGCGCTGTAACAGAATAAAATTGTGCATCCTTTTGATCCATTGACAAAATAAGACATTTGGCTATAGCAAAGCAATCATTCTTTGGAAATTATACATTTTAAAACTTTAAACATGTACATTCGTATTCTAGTACTTTAAATCTAGAACAAGACTGAAATGGCCAGGGAAAGTCTGGAACAAATTTCCTTTAATTGCAATAATTGGATCATTCCTAATTTAATTCTCAAAGATTAGTAATTAAGAATTCCCAACAATATATGGCAAAAGGATACCTGAAAAATTCATATTACACTCTACTGGTAACTTCTTTTTTTTAAAGATATTGTGCTTTTTTATACCAAGAAATAATTTCACATTATCAAAACATTTAAATACTAAAGTATTTATTTATAACCACCAGTTCAAAATATTTATTATCTTTACAAAAAAATATTATATAGGTATTATTAACTGCATAATATAAGAATGATTTACATGAAAGTCTCTTTGAGACTATGAATTAAAACAAATAATTTGAGAAGAAAAAAAAATAAGAAAAAAAAATACTGGAGGTAGCTACCTGCCAATTAAGTGTAGAAACAAACTCATTAAAATCAAATTAAGAATTAAGAGTAATTGCTAGCAGTTTCAGTGGCATCTTGTAACAAAGAAACAGGTTTTTAGATGTCAACTGAAGTTGCTTTCTTTGCAATACTGACAATCACGGTACTTTGTGTTAACTTTTCTATGAGGAAAACATCCCTACTTCCTTATAGAAAAAAATCCGCTACCCATCCTATGTTGCTAGGGTTACACAAGCAGCATAGCCACTATTAATTCTGCTCCATTGCTAAAAACAAAGCAATTTAGTAGTTTTGTGTGGAACTTCTACTTGCTGTTCTACAATCTTACAGATGAAACAAACACATAAAATACATATTGGACAAGTTTTCCCCATTTAATTGGAACAGATGTATGTATGCCCTCTATGTTACCAGCCCTTTATATTTGCTACTACTATTGCTGGATTCCTTTAATGTCTGCTCGTGCAAATGGGACTGGTAAATAATTATAAAAAAGGCACAGAATCCTTAAGCTAAGGAGGCAGATTTTCAATAGATAAGTATGAAGAGGACGCATTTATACAGCTGGAGTTTGCATCTGTACTAGTGGGGAAGGTCCCTTTCAGATGCACCATCTGCTTTTCTCTCCACGTTAATATATGCTCAGTCAGTTCTTCCATCTCTGCTTCCAGTGATTCCATCCTAACCAGAGCACTGTCCTAAAATAGACACGAAAAGCAACAAAAAGCATTATGAAGATGTGAATGCAAATAGAACTGAAAAAAAGGCAAGGGGATAGAATAGAAATTATTTTAGCTGACATTTTATAAAATGTTTACCAGGAAACTTTCTCTGAACTGTACACGCTCTGTATAGTACTGTACAAGCTCTGTATAGTACTGTACACGCTCTGTTCTGTATTGTAATGTACATTACAAGCTCAGTATTGTACAATCTCTGTATAGTACTGTACACGCTCTGTTCTGTATTGTAATGTACATTACAAGCTCAGTATTGTACAATCTCTGTATAGTACTGTACAAGCCCTGTACTGTATTGTACAAGCTCTGTATGGTACTGTACACGCTCTGTTCTGTATTGTAATGTACATTACAAGCTCAGTATTGTACAATCTCTGTATAGTACTGTACACGCTCTGTTCTGTATTGTAATGTACATTACAAGCTCAGTATTGTACAATCTCTGTATAGTACTGTACAAGCCCTGTACTGTATTGTACAAGCTCTGTATGGTACTGTACAAGCCCTGTACTGTATTGCAATGTACATTACAAGCTCAGTATTGTACAATCTCTGTATAGTACTGTACAAGCCCTGTACTGTATTGTACAAGCTCTGTTCAGTATTGTAATGTACATTACAAGCTCAGTATTGTACAATCTCTGTATAGTACTGTACAAGCTCTGTATAGTACTGTACACGCTCTGTTCAGTATTGTAATGTACATTACAAGCTCAGTATTGTACAATCTCTGTATAGTACTGTACACGCTCTGTTCAGTATTGTAATGTACATTACAAGCTCAGTATTGTACAATCTCTGTATAGTACTGTACACGCTCTGTTCAGTATTGTAATGTACATTACAAGCTCAGTATTGTACAATCTCTGTATAGTACTGTACAAGCCCTGTACTGTATTGTACAAGCCCTGTATGGTACTGTACAAGCCCTGTACTGTATTGCAATGTACTTTACAAGCTCAGTATTGCAAAAGCTCTGTATAGTACTGTATTGTACTGTAAAAGCCCTGTATAGTACTGTACAAGCCCTGTACTGTATTGTACTGTACAAGCCCTGTATAGTACTGTATTGTACTGTACAAGCTCTGTATGGTACTGTACAAGCCCTGTATTGTACTGTACAAGCTCTGTACTGTATTGTACAAGCCCTGTATAGTGCTGTATTGTACAAGCTCTGTACAAGCTCTGTATAGTACTGTACAAATTCTGTATAGTACTGTACAAGCCCTGTACTGTATTGTTCTGTACAAGCTCTGTATAGTACTGTATTGTACACGTTCTGCATTGTAATGTACACGTTCTGTATTGTAAAAGCTCTGTATAGTACTTTACAAGCCCTATACTGTAATGTACTGTATAAGCTCTGTACTTTACAAGCCCTGTACTGTACTGTACAAGCTCTGTACTGTATTGTACAAGGCCTGTACTGTATTGTACAAGCTCTGTATTGTACAAGCCCTGTACTGTATTGTAATCTACTTTACAAGCGCTGTATTGTAAAAGCTCTGCATTGTACTGTACAAGCCATGTACTGTATTGTAATGTACTTTACAAGCTCTGTATACTACTGTACAAGCTCTGTATTGTACTGTACTTTACAAGCTCTGTACTGTAATGTACAAGCTCTGCATACTACTGTACAAGCTCTGTATTGTACTGTACTTTACAAGCTCTGTACTGTAATGTACTTTACAAGCTCTGTACTGTAATGTACTTTACAAGCTCTGTACTGTAATGTACTTTACAAGCTCTGTACTGTAATGTACTTTACAAGCTCTGTACTGTAATGTACTTTACAAGCTCTGTACTGTAATGTACTTTACAAGCTCTGTACTGTAATGTACTTTACAAGCTCTGTACTGTAATGTACTTTACAAGCTCTGTACTGTAATGTACTGTACAAGCTCTGCATACTACTGTACAAGCTCTGTATTGTATTGTACTGTACTTTACAAGCTCTGTACTGTAATGTACTTTACAAGCTCTGCATACTACTGTACAAGCTCTGTATTGTATTGTACTGTACTTTACAAGCTCTGTACTGTAATGTACTTTACAAGCTCTGTACTGTAATGTACTTTACAAGCTCTGTACTGTAATGTACTTTACAAGCTCTGTACTGTAATGTACTTTACAAGCTCTGTACTGTAATGTACTGTACAAGCTCTGCATACTACTGTACAAGCTCTGTATTGTATTGTACTGTACTTTACAAGCTCTGTACTGTAATGTACTTTACAAGCTCTGCATACTACTGTACAAGCTCTGTATTGTATTGTACTGTACTTTACAAGCTCTGTACTGTAATGTACTTTACAAGCTCTGTATTGTAAAAGCTCTGTATAGTACTGTACAAGCCCTGTAATGTATTGTACTGTACAAGATGTGTATTGTAAATGTACAAGTTCTGTATTGTAATGTACAAGCTCTGTACAGTACTGCACAAGCCCTGCACTGTATTGTACTGTACTTTACAAGCTCTGTACTGTACAAGCTCTGTATAGTACTGCACAAGCCCTGCACTGTATTGTACTTTACAAGCTCTGTACTGTACAAGCTCTGTATAGTATGTACAAGCTCTGTATAGTACTGCACAAGCCCTGCACTGTATTGTACTGTACTTTACAAGCTCTGTACTGTACAAACTCTGTATAGTATGTACAAGCTCTGTATAGTACTGCACAAGCCCTGCACTGTATTGTACTGTACAAGCACTGTATTGTACTGTACAAGCGCACAGATAAAGAGATACACAGAATGGAACATGCTGCAGTGTTGTCACATAATGAGATACACATAGCACTATTACAATACTTTACTTTTCTACAGAGTTAGAGAAATTAAACCTAATTTTTTTTGTTTTGTTATGCAGACAAAAAACAAACAAACAAAAAAAAAACAGATTTCCAATTTACTTCTATAATCAAGTTTGCTTTGTTCTCATGGTGTTGTTTGTTAATGCACAAACTTGGGTAGGTAGCTTGCACGTGCCTGGAGCACTACATTGCAGCAAACACTGCTGCATCTAGTGCTCTTGCAAATAAATAACATTGTTAAAAATATTCTTACAAATCTGCTACCATATAGTGCTCAAGAGACATGAACAATCCTGAGCCTACCTACCCGCTTTTAAAAAAAGATATCAAGAGAACAAAGTCAATTTGAAACTTTTAATGAAATAAATATTTTTGGTGTCATGTGCCTTTAACTGAACTTACCATGTTATTAGAGCGTTCTGGTATCCTAGGGATGGATCTGATGGTCTGAAGATAAACTTCAAGTTTCTCAATAAAATGTATTGCAAGTGGTAACAGTTCAGCAGCAAATCTGGGGAAAACATAACAGATATACACATTTATACACATTACTACTTTTTAAAAATTCATTTACATATTTTTTTAAAAAAATCTAGCACTATATAAAAAAGAAAATTTATGCTTAACTGATAAATTTATTTATTTCCGGATATGGCGAGTCCACGGCTTCATCAATTACTGTTGGGAATCTCACTCACAGCAAAGCTGTTAAGCATCACTTCCCTTCCCACAACCCCCAGTCATTCAACCAAAGGAAAAAAAGAGAAAAAATGAAGTAAAACAAAGTGTAGAGGTGTCTGAGGTTTAGTCAAAAATAACTCATGAAATAAAGGGCTGGGCCGTGGACTCCGGAAAGAAATACATTTATCAGGTAAGCATAAATTTTCTTTTCTTTCCTAAGATATGGTGAGTCCCCGGCTTCATCAATTACTGTTGGGAACCAATACCCAAGCTAGAGGACACGGATGAATGGGGAGTGACAAGACAGGCAGACCTAAACAGAAGGCACCACCGCTTGAATAACCTTACTCCCAAAGGACGCCTCGTCTGAGACAAAGGAATCAAATTTGTAAAATTTGGAAAGAGAATGCAAAGAGAACCAAGTTGCAGCCCTGCAAATCTTCTCTACAAAAACCTTCATTTTTGAAAACCAAGAAAAGGAGACAGCTCTCAAGGAGTGAGCCGTAATCTTGTCAGTAGGCTGCTGACTGTCATTCTCATAAGCAAAACCAATTATACTTCTCAACCAAAGAGAAAAAGTAGAAGTAAAAGCATTCTGACCTTCACGTTTCCCAGAGAAACAAACAAACAGGGCAGAAGACTGGCGAAAATCCTTAGTCGCCTAAGAAAATTTTAAAGCACGCACAACTTTCAAGTTGTGCAACCAACGTTCTTAAAAAGAAGAACTAGGACATAGAGAAGGAACAAAACATTCCTGATTAATATTTCTGTCCGAAACCACTTTAGGAAGAAACCTAACATAGTACGAAGAACCACCTCATCGGCATGATAAGATAAGGCAAATCACACTGCAAAGCCGAGAGTCTCGAGACTCTCAGAGCAGAAGAGATAGCAATAAAAAACATTCCAAGATAACAACTTAATATCTATGGAATGCAATGGCTCAAACGGAGCCTGCTACAAAACTTAAGAACAAGGTTAAGACTCCAAGAAGGAGCAACAGACTTAAACACAGGTCTGACAAAAAGACTATACATTTGGTACGTCCGCCAGGCGCTTATGCAGTAAAAAAGACCCTTCAGAGTACTAGCTGACAAAACATTTCTCCAGACCTTCCTGGAGAAAGGACAAAATTCTAGGAATCCTGACCCTACTCCAAGAGTAGCCCTAGGATTCACTCCAATAAAGATAATTACGCCATATCGTATGATAATCTTTTTAACAGGCTTGCAAACCTGAATCCTGGTCTCAATGACCAGACAGAACTAAGCATTCAATCTCCCAGCGGTCAGCTTCAGAGAAACGATATTTAGAAGAAAGAATGGATGCTGAATCAGAAGATCCTTCCTCAGAGGCAGTCTCCAAGGTGGAAGAGATAACATCTTCACTAGATCTGCATACCAGATCCTGCGACCCGGGATGAAAAGTCTGTCTGCTCAGGAAATTTGCTTCTAAGTTGTCTACTCCTGGAACATGGATGACAGACAACAATTGTGAGCTTCCGCCCACTGAACAATCCAAGTCACCTTCTACATGGCTAAGGAACTCCGAGTTCCTCCCTGGTGGTTGATGTAAGCCACTGAAGTGATATTGTCCAACTGGAACCAAGCTAAAGACGACTAAAGCCAAGCCATCAGAGCATTGTAAATTGCTCTCAACTCCAATATGTTAAAAAGGAGAGCAGACACTTCTGAGTCCATAATCCCTGCACCTTTAACAAGACCTAGACTGCTTCCTAGCCCAGCAGGTTGGCGTGCATGGTCACGTCACCCAGGAATGTCTCTAGAAGCCTGCGCCCTAAGACAGATACTCCTGAAAAACCACTACGGGAAAGAATCGCATGTTGACTGTCTAGATCTATCCTATGAGACAGATCGGAACGTTCACCATTATATGGAAAATAGCAAAGGGAATGATGTCCATGGTAACCATCAGACCAATTCCCTCCATACACTGAGACACTGAAAGTGAAAGTAAAATCAACTGCAGCTAGATCCAAACTCCAACCTTCTGGTTGCACAATGGCTAAGCTATTTACCGGACCACAAGAGCTTGTTGTTGCCCGGACAAAAAACTGCAGAAAGGAATAGGAATAACTCCTTAATCATCTGACCTCTGTTAGAAATCTTCTCCTAGATAGATAATCTATTAAGGTCCCCAAATAAATTAGCCTTGTAGATGGAACAAGGAAACTCTTCTCCAGAGTCATTTACCATCCATGGGAAAGTAGGTTGGACAAGATCTCTTGAAACAGAGTTAGCTCGAAGAAGGATGACACCTGAACCATATATTGTCCAGAAACGCACCCTTGCAATACCCCAAGACCTAAAAGTCTTTCCAGGATAACGAGACTCAGAAACTTGAGAAGATCCCGAATAATGGGAACAATTAATACACATCTTCCAGGTCTATATTCATCATGAATAGGCTCTCTTGAACCAAAGGAGAATGGATACTACTTTGAAGGCCAGAACCTGAGAAACTTGAGGAAAATACCTAGATCCTGTTCCCAGACTGGGACTGGAACTATCACTCCCAGAGAGGAAAGTCCTGAGCCCAGTTCAAGGACTGCCTCTCAACATACCTGGATAGCAGATACTCTAGAAGTGTCAGGGTGCCAGCAATCAGACTGAGACGAGAAGTGCAAAAATAATCACACCATTAGTAATAGCAAAAAATAATACAAAAAAGTTCACAAGTCAAATAAGCCAGGAGTCAAAACCAGAGCTGGTAGTCAGACGAGCCGAGTCAGAAGCCAAAGCGAATAGTCAGACTAGCAGAGTCAGGAGGCAAAGCGAGTAGTCAGACGAGCCGGAATCAGGAACAAGGAGAAAGAACAAGTCAGGAACAAGCCAGGGATCAGGAACCAGGAGGGACGTCAGACAGCCAGGTAATACACAGGAACAGGAACTCTCACAAACAGGTCTGAGACAACGCAAGGCAAAGCATACTGAACAGAGGCCCTTTAAATAATAAGTGATGACATCACAATTCTGAGACTGCAACCTGTCTCACATGGATGATGTACAGCAGTCTGGCCATAAAAGGGCATACAGGAAATGAGCAGCATCACACACTATGCACCAGAGTCAGCAAGAGAGGTGAGTAAAATGGCTGCCAGCAGCACATGGCAAACAAAGCAGGGAAAAAACCCTGACAAGAAGGAGAAATCTGCCCCTGGGAATAAATCTTAGATTGGACTCCAAAAGACATGACTGACCCTGCAGAAAAAGGAAAAGGTTTCTTTAGTCTTATTCTCCTGACGTGGGGTAGAAAAGCCTTTCTTCACCCGTAAAGCCAGTGGATAATTCTGCCAGACCAAGTCCAAACAAGGTCTCATCCTTGAAAGGAAAACGCCACAAGCGTGGATTTGGAGGAAACATAAAATATTGAACCTATAACTGCAGAACTATCAGCCTAGGCTGTATCACTAAGCCACAGGTAGGCTTCTCAGCTGACCAGATTTCAGCCACAATGCCTGGCGGGCTAGCACAGCAAGTCTAATAAGACAAGGCCTTGCTCTAAATGAACAATTAACCTCCAGCTTCTCATCCATGGATCCGTAAAGGAGCAGCAACCCTCCATAGGGATCAAAGTTCTCTGAGCCATAGTAGAAAGCTCACTTCTACTTAGGGCCCTGTGCATTTTAATGGAGTCAGTGACAGGAAATTCCTTTAAAGGAAGGAAGACAGGGAGAAAGGTATTCCTAGCTTCTCCTATTCCTGAGAAAATATCCAAGGCAGTCTAGAAACACTTCCTCATAGGAAGTAACAACCTACAAATGATGAAGTTCACACAACTCTCAAAGGTTGACAACAATAGGGGTATCTATGTCTTCCAAGTAGCTAAAAACCTCCTTTAGCAGCTCACGAAGTGTGCAAACATACATTTGAAAAGGACCACTTCAGCATCGGATGAAGGAATTATACTGTCCGAATCTGAGATGTTACCCACAGAAGCTACCGGTGAATTCTCCTTACCAGACTTGGGAGAGAGAGCAACCTGTGTAGCAGAATGAGGAACAGAAACCTTACTATCTGGATCTTCAAACGTCCTCTTGCGTTTTTGGGGAAAGATCCCATCACACTGTCTGGAACAGAAAAAACTTCCTACAGTGAAATCCTAATAAAAAATTAAATTTACTAAATATCCTAGGGTTGACAGCGACTATCGGAGTCGTCCCAAGTAGCCAAAACCTCCTTAAACCATACACGAGGAGATCATCAGGCATAAATCTGAAGGTTATCACTTCAGCATCAGATGAAGGAATTATACTGTCCAAAACTGAGATTTCACCCTCAGAAGCTACTGACGTCTGCTCCTCATCAGACCTATGAGGGAGGGTAACCCGAGTAGCAGCAGGCGGAACACAAACCTTAGTATCTGAATCTCTAATATTCCTCTTGTGATTTCCCTTTAAAATAGGAAAAACAGATCATGCCACAGATATCCAGAAAATACCTGGGCAGCGAACTCTGCCAAATAACTCCTCCAGGAGATTGAGAGGAGCCGCAGGGCACTGCATGTGACGCCATAGAGGCTTGGGACATTTAAGGAGAAAGCTGTGGCATTGCCTGAAGAGCATCATCCTTGGAGACAATAGATTCTATACATTTGCCCTACCAGAGAAGGTGACCATAACCGGAATTCTCAGGTACTAAACTGCTGACTTAGCAACTCTGCTATTCAAGCAGCAATGAGCATTTCCCCTGACAAGCATGAAACATGCAAATGAAATAAAATAAAATCTTTATTACTAAAGGATGCATCCTAAAATTGTTTTGGCTTGTGCTGCGCGCTTGTAATTGCTGCCAGCGGGGGGTTGCACCAAAGCAGGAACGGCCACGGCATCCTCCGCCTGAAAGGCCTCAGGAAATTGGAGAGACAAAAAAAGTTTGTAACAAATCAATTTATTCCTCAAGAGCCACTAATCAATTAAGCTGGATAAGCTCACCACTGAACTACAGTGGAATAAACCTGCATATAACAACCCTCAACTTGAGGATGTAAAAAATATGCGCTCCGGTAGTACTCTAGTCTCTATATAATGTGTCTGCAAAAGACAAAACCTGGCTCTGATCCAAACCAAGGAGTATCCACAGGATTCTTCTCCAACTCTTATTCTGGAAAAACAGAATAGACCAACATAGCCTAGTACTGTATAGTAAGGCAGATTTGTAAGGTAGATAAAACACACTTACAAAATAAAAAGCACCTCCAGGTGCAATATAGGCGGACTGGGACTTCACAGCCACCCAGCAGATATAGCTCCCAAACTAAGGTCCAAAGAGATGGTATCCAAATAACACCAGCAAGTGTATATGATAAAAACAATTTTCCTTTATTAAAAGCGATGAATTTCTCAGCCGTTATGTGGCTGTTTCCTCAGGCTAATACTGAGAGTGCTGCCTCTATATTGGAGTTCTGTTTGGGACTGTTTGATTTTCATATGTGGATTTTTTTTTTTTTACACTAGTGCCTCTCTCCGTTTTTCTATATAATGTGTGACATATAGGAAATGTTTAATTGTAAAATTAAAATATAGTCTCAGTAAGATTAATTAAAGGGACACTGAACCCATTTTCTTTCTTCAGATGGGGCATGCAATTTTAAGCAAATTTCTAATTTACTCCTATTATCAATTTTTCTTCGTTCTCTTGCTATATTTATTTGAAAAAGAAGGCATCTAAGCTTTTTTTATTAGTTCAGAACTCTGGACAGCACTTTTTTTATTGGTGGATGAATTTATCCACCAATCAGCAAGAACAACCTAGGTTGTTCACCAAAAAGGGGCCGGCATCTAAACTTACATTTTTGCATTTCAAATAAAGATACCAAAAGAATAAAGAAAATTTGATAATAGGAGTAAATTAGAAAGTTGCTTAAAATGTCATGCTCTATCTGAATCACGAAAGAAAAAACATAATTTATGCTTACCTGATAAATTTATTTTTCTTGTAGTGTATCCAGTCCACGGATCATCCATTACTTGTGGGATATATTCCCTTCCCAACAGGAAGTTGCAAGAGGATCACCCACAGCAGAGCTGCCATATAGCTCCTCCCCTCACATGTCATATCCAGTCATTCGACCGAAACAAAACAAGAAAGGAGAAACCATAGGGTCCAGTGGTGACTGGAGTTTTAATTAAAATTTAGATCTGCCTTAAAAAGACAGGGCGGGCCGTGGACTGGATACACTACAAGAGAAATAAATTTATCAGGTAAGCATAAATTATGTTTTCTCTTGTTAAGTGTATCCAGTCCACGGATCATCCATTACTTGTGGGATACCAATACCAAAGCTAAAGTACACGGATGATGGGAGGGACAAGGCAGGAACTTAAGCGGAAGGAACCACTGCCTGTAGAACCTTTCTCCCAAAAACAGCCTCTGAATAAGCAAAAGTGTCAAATTTGTAAAATTTGGAAAAGGTGTGAAGCGAAGACCAAGTCGCAGCCTTGCAAATCTGTTCAACAGAAGCCTCATTCTTAAAGGCCCAGGTGGAAGCCAAAGCTCTAGTAGAATGAGCTGTAATTCTTTCAGGGGGCTGCTGTCCAGCAGTCTCATAGGCTAAACGTATTATGCTACGAAGCCAAAAGGAGAGAGAGGTTGCCGAAGCTTTTTGACCTCTCCTCTGTCCAGAGTAAACGACAAACAGGGAAGAAGTTTGACGAAAATCTTTAGTTGCCTGTAAATAGAACTTCAGGGCACGGACTACGTCCAGATTATGCAAAAGACGTTCCTTCTTTGAAGAAGGATTAGGGCACAATGATGGGACAACAATCTCTTGATTGATATTCCTGTTAGAAACTACCTTAGGTAAAAACCCAGGTTTAGTACGCAGAACTACCTTGTCTGAATGGAAAATCAGATAAGGAGACTCACAATGTAAGGCAGATAACTCAGAGACTCTTCGAGCCGAGGAAATAGCCATCAAAAACAGAACTTTCCAAGATAACAGCTTGATATCAATGGAATGAAGGGGTTCAAACGGAACACCTTGAAGAACTTTAAGAACCAAGTTTAAGCTCCATGGAGGAGCAACAGTTTTAAACACAGGCTTAATCCTAGCCAAAGCCTGACAAAAAGCCTGGACGTCTGGAACTTCTGCCAGACGCTTGTGCAAAAGGATAGACAGAGCAGAAATCTGTCCCTTTAACGAACTAGCAGATAAGCCCTTTTCCAAACCCTCTTGTAGAAAGGACAATATCCTAGGAATCCTAACTTTACTCCATGAGTAACTCTTGGATTCGCACCAATACAAGTATTTACGCCATATCTTATGGTAGATTTTTCTGGTAACAGGCTTCCGTGACTGTATTAAGGTATCAATAACTGACTCTGAGAAGCCACGCTTTGATAGGATCAAGCGTTCAATCTCCATACAGTCAGCCTCAGAGAAATTAGATTTGGATGGTTGAAAGGACCTTGTATTAGAAGGTCCTGCCTCAGAGGTAGAGACCATGGTGGACAGGACGACATGTCCACTAGGTCTGCATACCAGGTCCTGCGTGGCCACGCAGGCGCTATCAGAACCACCGATGCTCTCTCCTGTTTGATCTTGGCAATCAGTCGAGGCAGCAGCGGAAACGGTGGAAACACATAAGCCATGTTGAATAACCAAGGGGCTGCTAGAGCATCTATCAGCGCCGCTCCCGGGTCCCTGGACCTAGATCCGTAACGAGGAAGCTTGGCGTTCTGGCGAGACGCCATGAGATCCAGTTCTGGTTTGCCCAAACGATGAATCAGTTGAGCGAACACCTCCGGATGAAGTTCCCACTCCCCCGGATGAAAAGTCTGGCGACTTAGAAAGTCCGCCTCCCAGTTCTCCACGCCTGGGATGTGGATCGCTGACAGGTGGCAAGAGTGAGACTCTGTCCAACGAATTATCTTTGAGACTTCTAACATCGCTAGGGAACTCCTGGTTTCCCCTTGATGGTTGATGTAAGCCACAGTCGTGATGTTGTCCGACTGAAATCTGATGAACCTCAGTGTTGCTAACTGAGGCCAAGCTAGAAGAGCATTGAATATTGCTCTTAACTCCAGAATATTTATTGGGAGGAGTTTCTCCCCCTGAGTCCACGATCCCCGAGCCTTCAGGGAGTTCCAGACTGCGCCCCAACCTAGAAGGCTGGCATCTGTTGTTACAATCGTCGAATCTGGCATGCGAAAGGTCATGCCCTTGGACAGATGGACCCGAGAAGCCACCAGAGAAGAGAATCTCTGGTCTCTCGATCCAGATTTAGTAGAGGGGACAAATCTGAGTAATCCCCATTCCACTGACTTAGCATGCATAATTGCAGCGGTCTGAGATGCAGGCGTGCAAATGGCACTATGTCCATTGCCGCTACCATTAAGCCGATTACTTCCATGCACTGAGCCACTGACGGGCGTGGAATGGAATGAAGGACACGGCAAGCATTTAGAAGTTTTGATAACCTGGACTCCGTCAGGTAAATTTTCATCTCTACAGAATCTATAAGAGTCCCTAGGAAGGAGACTCTTGTGAGTGGTGATAGCAAACTCTTTTCCACTTTCACTTTCCACCCATGCGACCTCAGAAATGCCAGAACTATCTCTGTATGAGACTTGGCAATTTGAAAGCTTGACGCCTGTATCAGGATGTCGTCTAGATACGGAGCCACCGCTATGCCTCGCGGTCTTAGAACCGCCAGAAGTGAGCCCAGAACCTTTGTAAAGATTCTCGGGGCCGTAGCTATGCCGAAGGGAAGAGCTACAAACTGGTAATGCCTGTCTAGAAAGGCAAATCTTAGGTACCGATAATGATCTTTATGAATCGGTATGTGAAGGTAGGCATCCTTTAAGTCCACTGTGGTCATGTACTGACCCTCTTGGATCATGGGTAGGATGGTTCGAATAGTTTCCATTTTGAATGATGGAACTCTGAGGAATTTGTTTAAGATCTTTAGGTCCAAGATTGGTCTGAAGGTTCCCTATTTCTTGGGAACCACAAACAGATTTGAGTAAAATCCCTGCCCTTGTTCCGTCCGCGGAACAGGGTGGATCACCCCCATTACTAGGAGGTCTTGTACACAGCGTAGAAATGCCTCTTTCTTTATCTAGTTTTCTGATAACCTTGATAGATGGAATCTCCCTCGAGGAGGAGAAGCTTTGAAGTCCAGAAGATATCCCTGAGATATGATCTCCAACGCCCAGGGATCCTGGACATCTCTTGCCCACGCCTGGGCGAAGAGAGAAAGTCTGCCCCCCCACTAGATCCGTTTCCGGATAGGGGGCCGTTCCTTCATGCTGTCTTAGGGGCAGTAGTAGGTTTTCTGGCCTGCTTGCCCTTGTTCCAGGACTGGTTAGTTTTCCAGGCCTGTCTGTAACGAGCAACAGTTCCTTCCTGTTTTGGAGCGGAGGAAGTTGATGCTGCTCCTGCCTTGAAATTTCGAAAGGCACGAAAATTAGACTGTTTGGCCTTTGATTTGGCCCTGTCCTGAGGAAGGGTATGACCCTTACCTCCAGTAATGTCAGCAATAATTTCTTTCAAGCCGGGCCCGAATAAGGTCTGCCCCTTGAAAGGAATATTAAGTAATTTAGATTTAGAAGTCACATCAGCTGACCAGGATTTAAGCCATAGCGCTCTCCGCGCCTGGATGGCGAATCGGGAGTTCTTAGCCGTTTAGTTAAATGTACAATGGCATCAGAAACAAATGCATTAGCTAGCTTAAGTGCTTTAAGCTTGTCCATAATTTCATCCAATGGAGCTGTGTGAATGGCCTCTTCCAGAGACTCAAACCAGAATGCCGCAGCAGCAGTAACAGGCGCAATGCATGCAAGGGGCTGTAAGATAAAACCTTGTTGAATAAACATTTTCTTAAGGTAACCTATTTTTTTATCCATTGGATCCGAAAAAGCACAACTATCCTCCACCGGGATAGTGGTACGCTTAGCTAAAGTAGAAACTGCTCCCTCCACCTTAGGGACCGTCTGCCATAAGTCCCGTGTAGTGGCGTCTATTGGAAACATTTTCCTAAATATAGGAGGTGGGGAAAAGGGCACACCGGGTCTATCCCACTCCTTGCTAATAATTTCTGTAAGCCTTTTAGGAATAGGAAAAACGTCAGTATACACCGGCACCGCATAGTATCTATCCAGCCTACACAATTTCTCTGGAATTGCAACTGTGTTACAGTCATTCAGAGCAGCTAAAACCTCTCCTAGCTTAATACACGGAGGTTCTC
Organism: Bombina bombina; assembly: GCF_027579735.1. NCBI lineage: Eukaryota > Metazoa > Chordata > Amphibia > Anura > Bombinatoridae > Bombina > Bombina bombina. Next base: position 193,660,510 of record NC_069499.1, read on the forward strand.
AAGCTTAAATTTAAAATTAGAGATCTCTGAATCCGGTTTCCCTGGATCAGATCCGTCACCCACAGAATGAAGCTCTCCATCCTCATGTTCTGCAAACTGTGACGCAGTATCGGACATGACTCTCACAGCACCAGCGCGCTCTGTCCTAATCCCAGAGCTATCACGCTTGCCTCTTAATTCTGGCAATCTAGATAATACTTCTGTCAGGGTATTATTCATGATTGTAGCCATGTCCTGTAAAGTGATTGCTATGGGCGTCTCTGATGTACTTGGCGCCATATTAGCACGCGCCTCCTGAGCGGGAGGCGAAGGTACTGACACGTGAGGAGAGTTAGTCGGCATAACTTCGCCCTCGTTGTCTGGTGATAATTCTTTTACAGATAAAGACTGACCTTTATTATTTAAAGTGAAATTAATACATTTAGTACACATATTTCTATGGGGCTCCACACTGGCCTTCAAACATAATGAACAAACAGATTCATCTGTGTCAGACATGTTTAAACAGACTAGCATTGAGACTAGCAAGCTTGGAAAACACTTTAAAATAAGTTTACAAGCAATATAAAAAACGCTACTGCGCCTTTAAGAAGCACAAAACCTGTCTCAAGTTGAAATAACAATGAACCAAATCAGTTATAGCAACCAAATTTTCACAGTAAATGTATTAAGTTAGCAGAGCATTGCACCCACTTGCAAATGGATGATTAACCCCTTAATACCCCAAACGGATAATCAATAGAGAAAAAAACGTTAACACAGTCAAACACACTGTCACAGGTCTGCTGTGACTGATTACCTCCCTCAAAATGACTTTTGAAGTCCCTTGAGCTCTCTAGAGATGACCTGGATCATGCAGGAAGAAGCAGGAAGACTGAGTCTGAATTTTTACTGCGCAAAAAAAGCGCTAAAATAGGCCCCTCCCACTCATTATTACAACAGTGGGAAGCCTCAGTTAACTGTTTCTATGCAGAAAATAAGTCAGCCATGTGGAAAAAATTATGCCCCAATAAGTTTTATCACCAATGTACCTCAAAAAACGATTAAACATGCCAGCAAACGTTTTAAACATCCTTTTTTAAAGAGTATGTATCTCTATTGATAAGCCTGATACCAGTCGCTTCCACTGCATTTAAGGCTTTACTACATTACTTCAGTATTAGCAGCATTTTCTTAGTCAAATTCCATTCCTTAGAAAATTATTTTACTGCACATACATTAATAAGCCTGATACCAGTCGCTTTCGCTGCATTTAAGGCTTTACTTACATTACTTCGGTATCAGCAGTATTTTCTTAGTCAATTCCATTCCTTAGAAAAATATTTTACTGCACATACCTTAGTTGCAGGAGACCCCGCACGCCATTCCCTTTCTGAAGTTACCCCACTCCTCAGAATGTGTGAGAACAGCCAGTGGATCTTAGTTACTTCTGCTAAGATCATAGAAAACGCAGGCAGATTCTTCTTCCAAATACTGCCTGAGAAAAAACAGCACACTCCGGTGCCATTTAAAAATAACAAACTTTTGATTGAAGAATTAATTAAGTATAAAACACCACACTCCTCTCACGACCTCCATCTATGTTGAGGGTTGCAAGAGAATGACTGGATATGACATGTGAGGGGAGGAGCTATATGGCAGCTCTGCTGTGGGTGATCCTCTTGCAACTTCCTGTTGGGAAGGGAATATATCCCACAAGTAATGGATGATCCGTGGACTGGATACACTTAACAAGAGAAAAATTGGGTTCAGTGTCCCTTTAACGTTGCCTTAAAATGTATCTGTCATTTTTAAGCCATGTCTTCTCTCCAGAGAAACAATCAAAGACAGGCATAACGACCGTTTCACACTGAGACGTCTGACTGAACATAAGCTCTGCCCTCAAAATGGTGACACTCCACTCCTATGTGATGAAGACAGAGGCGGGTCATAAAATTTGCATGGGGAAGAAGTGTGCAATATCGCGCTTTGCCGAGACAAAGCAGTCAGAAAAACTTAGGACCAAATAATGGAATTGCTCTGTTTCTGCCCCAAACACGGAGCAAACAGCACACATAGGTGCCCCAAAGAAATGGCACCACAAGTAAAAGTGCGCTCACTAAATCTACCACCTCCGCTATAAAATTCCCCACATTAGCGTTGTGAAGCATTCCAAACATTGAGTCATTTTAAAATAAACTGAATGTAGATTATGTAAGAAAAATTTAATCTGAGCCTCCACAGAGAGCTAACTCCATTCTCCCTGAAGGAGATTAACCCTTAAGTTTCCGGTCACATTATATCCTTCATTAACCCCTTAACAACCAACGATGTACAGGGTACGTCCTACAAAAAAAGGTCCTTAACGACCAAGGACGTACCCTGTACGTCATTAGTCTTTCCAAGCGGTGGAAGCGATCCTGATCGCTTCCAGGCGCTTTCATGTTATTGCAGTGATGCCTCGATATTGAGGAATCCTGCAATAACATTTGTTAACAGTCCGATGCAGAGAGAGACACTCTGCAGCCCTCTCTGCATCGGCCATCGATGGCCGTGATCGTTGGTGGGTGGGAGCCGATGCAGGGAGGCGGGTTGGCGGCCATCGGTGAAGGAAGTGCGTTGGAGTGGGGCGAGATTGCGTGCGGGGCCACCGGGGGCGCCCACTGGTGCGTGCACGGAGGCGGGCGTGTGCACGGGAGCAGGTGGGAACGCTACACTATGGCACAATAATTTTTTTTTATAAGGTGGGAGAGAGGACTGGGGAGGGTGGGAATTTTCAGCTAAGGGATCTGGGAGGTTGGATTTTATGGGGGGCAGCTACACTACAGAAAATATTGAATAATTTTAAAATACCATATTTTATGGCAAACTGGGTACTGGCAGACAGTACCCAAAATGGCGCACAATAAGGTAGAGGGGGAGAATTCTACACAGCAGAAAAAAAAAGAAAAAAACTTATTTTAGTACTGGCAGACTTTCTGCCACTACTTCAGATGGCGGGGACAATTGTGAGGTCGGGGAGGGAAGAAAGCTGTTTGGGAGGGATCAGGGGGTGGGATGTGTCAGGTGGGAGGCTGATCTCTACACTAAAGCTAAAATTAACCTTGCAAGCTCCCTACAGGCTACCTAATTAACCCCTTCACTGCTGGGCATAATACACGTGTGGTGCGCAGCAGCATTTAGCGGCCTTCTAATTACCAAAAAGCAACGCCAATGCCATATATGTCTGCTATTTCTGAACAAAGGGGATCCCAGAGAAGCTTTTACAACCATTTGTGCTATAATTGCACAAGCCGTTTGTAAATAATTTCAGTGAGAAACCTAAAGTTTGTGGAAAAATTTGTGAAAAGTGAATGTTTATTTTTTATTTGGAACGAGAAAAGCACAGAGCGCATCCACGACTCAAGGTGAATCAAAAAACAATTTATTCCAAGCAATTAATATATTGCACTTACAAGAAGTATTAAAAAGTGACGCCTTAAACAAACACTCCAACTCGTTAGCTCAATGAACTTTCTGCAGTACTTATCAGCCGGATACACTGCTCACACTCAATATCAATAGTTCGCTATTGGCGGGCTGTTTCTCCCGGCTTGTCTCGGCTTGTTCTGAATTCCAATGCGGCTGCAGGAAATAGTGATGACCAATGACGGGCTGCTCCTCCGTCTACGCGTTTCGTCCCACCTATCAGGACTTTTTCAAGACCCAGAGATCAGCCGAGACAAGCCGGGAGAAACAGCCCGCCAATAGCGAACTATTGATATTGAGTGTGAGCAGTGTATCCGGCTGATAAGTACTGCAGAAAGTTCATTGAGCTAAAGAGTTGGAGTGTTTGTTTAAGGCGTCACTTTTTAATACTTCTTGTAAGTGAAATATATTAATTGCTTGGAATAAATTGTTTTTTGATTCACCTTGAGTCGTGGATGCGCTCTGTGCTTTTCTCGTTCCAGTTTTTATAATCAGCGCACCCCTGAGTGCCCTGTGTGAAGGAGCAGCACCACCACTCTGATCACTAAGGAGAAATCTACTGGGAGGATTGAAGAGGTCCTATTGGCAGTAACATTATTGGTATTTCTACCCTACTCCTTAAGTCATGAAAGATATGCCTGTTGGCTCTTCTTTTTTATCATAAACACATTTAATAGCTACTATATTGATTGTGATATCCATTATAAATATAGAGTGTGCTTTGAAGTCTAACTTTGATATTAGAAGTCTAACTTTGATATTAGAAGTTCCAATACTGACATTTATTGTATTGTACACTCATATTGAAGTTGTATTTTCACCACCAGTCCCTTTGGGGTGAATTAATTAATTATTATTTGTTGACCAATTGTACAGACAGCAAGCGCAGTAATTTTTGTGTAAGTTTTAGTTTTTATTTGATCGCATTTGGCAGTGAAATGGTGGCATGAAATATACCAAAATGGGCCTAGATCAATACTTTGGGTTACACACACACACACATATACACACACACCCCAAGGGATATTCAGGGATTCTTGATAGATATCAGTGTTCCAATGTAACTATCGCTAATTTTTGAAAAAAGTGGTTTGGAAATAGCAAAGTGCTACTTTTATTTATTGCCCTATAACTTGCAAAAAACCCCAAAAATATGTAAACATTGGGTATTTCTAAACTCAGGACAAAATTTAGAAACTATTTAGCAAGGGTGTTTTTTGGTGGTTGTAGATGTGTAACAGATTTTGGGGGTCAAAGTTAGAAAGTGTTTTTTCTTCTTCAATTTTTTCATCTAATTTTATAAACAAAAATTATAGTAAATTATAAGATACTAGTACTAAAGCCCGTGTACACGGGCCATTTTTTGCAGTACAGCGGTCTCAACCCTTGCTCTCACCCCCTCTCTATTGCTCTCTCTCCCCCTCTCTTTTGCTTTCTCTCCCCCCTCTCCTTTGCAGTCTACCCTCTTTGGCTCTCTCCCCTCTTTGGCTCTCTCTCCCCACTCTTTGGTTCTCTCTGCCCCCTCATTGGCTCTCTCTGCCCATTGTTTGGTCCCCTCTCTTTTGCTTTCTCTCCCCCCTCTCCTTTGCAGTCTACTCTCTTATGCTCTCTCCCCTCTTTGGCTCTCTCTCTGCCCCCTCTTTGGCTCTCTCTCTGCCCCCTCTTTGGCTCTCTCTCGCCCCCTCTTTGGCTCTCTCTCGCCCCCTCTTTGGCTCTCTCTCGCCCCCTCTTTGGCTCTCTCTCGCCCCCTCTTTGGCTCTCTCTCGCCCCCTCTTTGGCTCTCTCTCGCCCCCTCTTTGGCTCTCTCTCGCCCCCTCTTTGGCTCTCTCTCGCCCCCTCTTTGGCTCTCTCTCGCCCCCTCTTTGGCTCTCTCTCGCCCCCTCTTTGGCTCTCTCTCGCCCCCTCTTTGGCTCTCTCTCGCCCCCTCTTTGGCTCTCTCTCGCCCCCTCTTTGGCTCTCTCTCGCCCCCTCTTTGGCTCTCTCTCGCCCCCTCTTTGGCTCTCTCTCGCCCCCTCTTTGGCTCTCTCTCGCCCCCTCTTTGGCTCTCTCTCGCCCCCTCTTTGGCTCTCTCTCGCCCCCTCTTTGGCTCTCTCTCGCCCCCTCTTTGGCTCTCTCTCGCCCCCTCTTTGGCTCTCTCTCCCTCCTCTTTGGCTCTCTCTCCCCCCCTCTTTGGCTCTCTCGCCCCCCTCTTTGGCTCTCTCGCCCCCCTCTTTGGCTCTCTCGCCCCCCTCTTTGGCTCTCTCGCCCCCCTCTTTGGCGCTCTCTCTCCCCCCTCTTTTGTTCTCTCCCCCCTCTTTGGCTCTCTCCCCCCTTTCTTTTGCTCTCTCTGCCCCCTCTTTTGTTCTCTCCCCCCTCTTTGGCTCTCTCTCCCCCCTCTTTGGCTCTCTCTCCCCCCTCTTTTGTTCTCTCCCCCCCCTCTATTTGTCTCTCTCCCCCCTCTTTGGCTCTCTCTGCCCCATCTTTTGTTCTCTCCCCACTCTATTTGGCTCTCTCTCCCCACTCTATTTGGCTCTCTCTGCCCCCTCTTTTGTTCTCTCCCCCCTCTATTTGGCTCTCTCCCCCCTTCTTTCGCCCTTCTCCCCCCCTCTCTTGCTCCCTCTCTTGCCACGCCCCCATCTCGGCACCCCGCCTGGCCACGCCCCCTCACGGCGACACCTGCACGGCCATGCCCAATCGCGGCAACACCCGCACGGCCACGCCCATCGCGGTGACACCCGCACGGCCACGCCCCCATCGCGGCACTACATGGGAGGTGAGGTGAGTGACAGCTTGCCTCGCACTCCCCAGACCTCACAGCTGTTCAGCTTGTATGCTGTGTACCTCGCGCACGCCCGCTGTCACTCACCTCCCATGTAGCGCGTGGCCGCTTCTCACAGCTGTTACTGGCCTCGCTGTACCTCGCGCACGCCCGCTGTCACATGGGAGCGCGGCCGCTTCTCACAGCTGTTACTGGCCTCGCTCCAAGCCGACACTGATCAAGGCCAGGTATGTTTGTCACGTGCAGTCTCTACTGCGCATGACTGCATCTGACAAACATACTTGGCCAATTATTATATAGGATGATGAAAATATTGGTATCTTTAGAAAGTCCAATTAATGGTGAGAAAAACGGTATATAATATGTGTGGGTACAGTAAATGAATAAGAGGAAAATTACAGCTAAACACAAACATCGCAGAAATGTAAAAATAGCCTTGGTCCCAGACGATCAGAAAATGGAAAAGTTCTGTGGTCCTTAAGGGGTTAAAGGGACATGAAACAATTTTTTTTTTTTTTTTATTTTATTTATTGAGGTGACATTAAACAGTGATACAATTACATTGTGTGGACACGTTACATCACATCATATATATAGGCAATATTATATATTTTAACAATCAATGATGACATGACCATAAATGATTACTTTAACCTCCCTTTTTTTTTTTTTTGAATACAGAAAGAAAAGGTTTATGGCTATTCGCTAAAGCGCAGAACCTGTATAAAATAGCTCGTTCACATTTTCGTCCAAGATTTGTATCCCATGTCTTAATTTTTGTTTCTTTCATGATTCTGATAGAGTATGTAATTTTAAACAACTTTCTAATTTACTTCTTCTATCTAATTTGTTTTGTTCTCTTGGTATACTTTGTAGAAAAGGATACCTAGGTAGGCTCAGGCACTGCTTATTGGTTTCTGCCAATATATGCCTCCTGTAATTGACTCACACAATACTCCCAGTAATGCATTGCTGCTTCTTCAACAAAGAATACCAAGAGAAGGAAGACAATGAGATTAAAGAAGTAAATTGGAAAGTTGTTTAAAATGGTATTTCCTATCTGAATCATAAAGAATGTTTTTTTTGGGTTTCATGTCCCTTCAAGGATCTTTAGTCCCATATTAAGTGCAGATTGTATATTTTTCTTAAGCCCTTCAGTGCCAGCCTCCTAGCCCCAGAAGAAAAAAGGCACTTATCTGCACAACTAGCTGTCCCGCAGGAAGACAGCTCACACAGCAT